>NC_134507.1:43518928-43818928 GCF_027942865.1 Odontesthes bonariensis
AGCACTGGAATTTTCTCTTGACTGAAGCTAGGGTGGAAGAGGTACTGTAGAATTCTACATAACTGTTCTGCGCAGGCGTCCAGAACTCTGGGGCTGACACCATCTGGATCTGCAGACTTATTCTGGCTCAATCTTTCTAACTGCCTCTTCACCTGGAGGCTGAAGACAGACAGGCTGGGGGGTAGTGGCAAAGGAGATGTCATTGCATCCTGATGAGGAGGAAGTTTTGGTGAGTCTTTGTTTGGATAATGTTAGTTTTTAGAGTACAGATAGCTCAATGCCCCTCCCAAGTAAAATTTCTCCCCTCAATTCACTTGTAAGGACTACTAAATAGCTGTAGTAGAAATGTTATTCCCAGACAGAGTGGTACCACCAGACAGAGACCAGAGTACCAGGCAGAGTACTGAAGACATTTACTTACCAGCTTGCTGCTGTATTTACTGACACTTAGAACCTGTCTCTACAATATGCTGCTGTTCCCACATCCCTGAAAACATCTCCTACGATCATCTCTGTGCCGAAGAAATCTGCTGTAAAAGACCTGAATGACTATGCCTGTGGCATTAACATCAATACCCATTAAGTGTTTTGAGTGACTTGTTCTCTCACACATGAGAGAGCATTACCCCTCGTGACCTAGACAAACACCAGCTTGCCTACCAAGCAAACCGTTGCACCGAAGATGCCATCTCTACAGCCCTACACATTGCTGTCACACACAAAGAGGAACTAAAAAGCCAGGACGTTATTGTAGATTTCAGCTCTGGATTTAAAGCTGCGGTCGGCAACTTTTTTTTAGTCATATTAGCTTGAACTGTCATGGGATTCTGGAAGTAGAATATTAAATAGGCTGTTTAGGAAAAATAACGAAATCTGTAGCTCCCTCTGAAGCCTGTAAGGCCTATTTCAGACCAGGGCGGCAAAGCGTGGCGGAACGGAAGCGATTTTCACCGGCGGAGGTGAAAATACATGGAAACAGATCTGTCCTTGCACACCGACGCGGCGGTAGTCGGGCGGTAGCGGCGCGGAGACGCCTCCGTCCCGCGCTGTTTTTGGAAAATAGAACTCGAGCGGAATTTGGACGGCAGCGGCCGGCGGCGGCCGGCGGTGTCCCGTTGAAATGAATGGGGAATGCAGACAGGGCTGGAGCAGAACTACCGCGGCCGCGGACTGTCCAGTGTGAAAAGCCAAGTTGAACACACCGCCTGATAACCGGCGTAAGACTGCCGTCGTTTCGCTGCCGCCACGCCACGCTCTGGTCTGAAATCGGCCTAATCATGCTTGCAAAAACCGAGCGCTCCCGGCTGTTTTTAACCAATCAAGTTAGGGTGGAGGAATCCTACCTGTCAATCACAGCTTGTGCACACGCTGCTGAGCGTGAGTCTGCCCCAGCTTGTGTGCGCTCACACTGGTGTGAACTCACGTGCACAACCTCGTCCACAGAGGGGGAGGGGTTTGGGGGGCGATTCGGAGCTTGTTAGAGGTTGGGGGAGGGACCTGAAAGTTGTATCAGTTCGAATTTTCTGACTTTAGACTCGCAATTTTGAAAACCTGCCGACTGCAGCTTTAAAACAGACATCCAACATAAACTGGTTAGTGTCATGTCTATTAGTTTTATCTTGTTTTATGTTCCTGGTTAGTCTTTAGTTTTTGCCATGTTTTCCTCAGTTTTTTCTGCCCTGCCATCAGCTTCACCCACGTCACCTGTGTTTTTCCCCATTAGCTGCACTCAATCACCCTCCTCAGTTCCGACCCGACCCGTACCGGACTGCATAGTGAAAACGAGGCTATAGTCAGGTTTTTGTTTTGTCAAGTTTTTTCATAGTCACAGTTTAGGGTTTTTGTATTCCGGCTCAGCCACGCCTTTTGTTAGTATTTGTTTGTCTGGATTTAAATAAAATCAAGTTTTTCATTTGGAATATCTGCATCTGGGTCCTCCTTCACCACCACGCCACCACAACCTACATGACAGTTAATAAGCTGAACACCCTGGGGTTTCCATCCTCTCTGTGTACATGGATTTCTGACGGGCCGATCACAGCATGTCAGCATGCATATCTCCTCCACACTCATCTTGAACACCAGAACCTCACAGGGGGTACACGCTGTTCACCTCTGATTGAACCCCCCTCTTAATTTTAAACTCCATCATTAAGTTCACAGACAACACCACAGCTGTCTGCCTGATTTCCCATGAGGATGCAGCTGCCTATTGGCTGGAAGTGAACCATCTGATCGAGTGGTGCAAGGACAACTACCTGATCCTTAACACCTCAAAGGAAAAAAAAGATGATCATCATCTTCATGACGACAAATGTCAGAAAACATGTCCTACTCCATATCCAGGAGGAAGCTGTGGAAATTGTGGAAAACCTTAAGTTCCTTGGGGTCACCATCCCTCATCAGTTAACATTTTCGATTAACATCCCACAGCTTGTCAAAAAAGCTATTTCTCTTGCTCTATTTCCTTAGGAAACTGAAACAAGCCAAACACCCCCGAAAACTGCTGCTATTCTCTTCCCATCCTGAACCCATCCCAATGCACTGTATGACAGTGTGTTTTACCAGCTGTAATGCTGCAAATTGGAAATACCTCCAAAGGTCTGAAGGAAGCTCAGTGCATTGTTGGGATGGAGCTTTAACAACTGGACTTTGTTTACACCAGCGGGATGAAGAGGAGGGCAGTCAGCATATTCGAGGACAGTAAACACCCCAGGCACTCTCTGTTTGAACTGTTGCCTTCTGGTAAGCAGTTTACAACAATAAAAAATGAAACCAACAGACTCAGGAACAGTTTTTAACTCCGAGATGAGGTCTCCCTCACACCCTCCCTCACTGAACACTAAATATATTGGTTTAAAGACTGAAGAAAATTTTAACTTACATGTTTATATGGCACTTCAGTCACTTTATTTGCCCTGGAATTTGTTGTTTTTTAAAACATACAGCTGGGGCCTCTTTAAGTTTTAAGTTTTTATTTTTTTATTTTCTTGTTTATAGGAATACATTTTTTTCTGCGCTTCTACTTTTCTACTTTTATTCTATTTTACCATGAGAGAAGTCCTTTAGAAATTCACAGTACCGTGTGTATAATGACAATAAAGTTAGCTAATTAATCAATTCATACATTCATTCATTAAATTTTTGTTAGTCATATGCAATTATTAGTAATACTGGTGATATGTTAGATAAACAGAGAAATCATTTAGCAATTTTAAGGTAAAACATTCATACCTTCAACATACCAGAAAGGATGCTACAAATGAAAAATAAACATTGTAGTATTTAAAAAAAATATTAAATTACACGTATTTATTGGTTTAACAGAAAACTCAAATTAAACACTTGCCTTTTCCACCTTTATACTCATTTGTTTCCTTAATGGGATTAATCATTCTTTCAAGAAGAGTGATGAAGCTTTGTTGCTTTTTGAAGGACCTGGGGTGTCTTGAAAGAAATCCAATAGATTTGTTGCACTGCAGTGCTCAAAGTTGTTGAATCAGTGTGTTACAAGAGGGTCACTTGTTTGGTAAGACTTGTTAGCAGGTTAATCCCTAGACCCACTGTATGTTGAAGAAAGGACAAGACCAGCAAAGCACATGGCAAGTACAAGACAGGATGTACCCTTTCATTTACCTTCTAAGATCCTGGCTTAAAGAAGAGACCATGTGATAATATAAAATGTGTTGGTGGTCTTCAGCGATGACCGCCCTGTGCGCACATACACACATGGGTAGACACATTCAAGCTCCTACCCCCAACCCCACACCACCCACCCCCAACCTCCCTCTAATTGGACTAAGGGTAAAGGAAGAAAAAGGGTGGGGGTAGCTATCTGAGGTGGAGAGGAGGCGTGAATGTAATGGTTTCTTTTTTTTTTTCCATTGCTCCAGGGATGTTCCCAAGATGTAGTGGGGAGGATTGGTTTGGCTCTGCACATAAAAGAGCCTCTGTATTTCTGTTCGTAGACTGCGGCTGTCTGTGTGTCTGATTTCTCTGGCAAAGGAGGTACAATGAAACTGAATGAAATTTTTACAAAGAACTACTCTCCCAGTATTTCCCATAACATGCCCATAATGAATAATGCCATAATGCTATAATGAATTGGGCAAACACAAAAGAAACTCCAATATATCAGCACTGTACTGATGCTCTATACTTCAGTTCTCACTATAGGCCCATCAAGCACATTCTTGATCAGTTGCTGTTTTGATCATCAAAATTTGTTTGATTTGTTTTTTTCCTATTGTATACCATTTGTATTAGAATCTGATGGACTTCAGTGATTTGGAGATCTTAAACAGATGTGTTGTCTCTGATGCCTTAACCAGCAAAGGTTACACAACACACCAACGCTGTAGTGTCACATATTCTGATAGTTCAGTGGAAAAAGTCAGCTTATAACCTTGTAGTTCTGTATTAATACATTACAGATTATGAGTATGACCGGTGCTTAAAATTGCAGTTGAGCCTCATTGTTGTGAGTTTACGGTAACTGAGGAAGATTAGGTTAACATAGATATTCTGTTATCGTCTTTGTGAATGCTGAACTGAGAGATTTTATTTTTCCCAGTTGCACATGGAATTCCACTTTAGCTAGCGTACTGTGAATAATCAAGAATTATAACAAGTAACTGACCATTTTATTTGTTGGTCAACAGATATCTCACTGTTGAGCACTGTTCTATGAGGAAAGACAAAGGCAGAGGGTGCCTCTGACTGCCACAGCTTTGGAAACAGAGAGGTTCCTGATCGATGGTAAAGCGACCCATGGATTTTTTTATTTTTTTATTTTCTTATTTCTAATTAATAAAAACATATTATTCACTGATTCCTGGGTCTTTCCAATGTGCGAATTTGCTGCTTTGCCCAAAATTGAATCTCTAGGAACTCTCAGTACAGGTTGGAGACTACAATTTGCATTTTTCACTGTTTTGTGAGATTTTAAAGACAGAAAATAATTCATTGCTATAGTAAAATCTACCTTTGTTTTCTATTAATCACAGTGTGTTGTCTCTACTATTTCTTTGTGGAACCTCTTAATCCAATATGTTATTTTTCTATTCTGAAAAGTTGGCCAATCAAGCTCAATGTGTGCAAATGTTGCAATATTAATTAAAGTATGAATGCAATCTCATCAGCGGGCCACATAAGGAATAAACATATAAAGCTGGTTTATAAGAGTTGTAACAGTCATGAAATTTATCACAACTTCATTTGTATCAACACGTATGAAACAAAATGAAAAACACACTTATCTTTGTAGTAATATACATAATACATGTGCACATTTGTACCACACGTTTCACAAATTTCAAGATATTTCACAACAACAGCACCACAGAGCTTTTGATTGATTCCTCAACCCAACTAATACATTCACTCATTCGTTATTTTCCAAATATACTAATAATCTATTAATTACAGAGTTGAATAATTTACAATAAAATAACAACTTTAAGGTACAATTCTCAATTCGGTATTTTTATACAACAATAATGCAATCCATTCTTCTCATGCATCAGTCTGCTCACATATCTCATGAAACTTGTGGATATTGATCATTTTTCACAGGAAAGGCAATTGAATCGTCTTGATGATTAAAAAACTTTTCATTTTGTACTGTTCAGCAAAGTAAGTTGCTCACTGATGCTGTAATGTCTTTTTTTCCCTTAGCAACTCATTCATGCACGTAGCTCCTGCACAGAAAAGAAACTGTACACCAAAACTCTGAGAGCTCACAGCAGTACTAAATCCACAGAAGGAAAACAAACAAAAAAGCCAGGTACTGCATCTTGAAGACAAAAACACCACCAAGTGAAGACTTTTGCTGTAAAATGTTTATAATCCTCACCAAATCATAGGTCAACCAAACAGCACTGAACAATATCACTATCATACTGTATGACAACACTTTTTCTGGAATATCCTTTGGTTTGGTCCAAACTTAAAACAAATTCAATTATAAAAGATCGTTTTATAAGTTGAGCTTTGAGAAGCATTTGCATATGCAAATTGATCACACATCAAAAGCACAGGGTTTTGAGCTAACACTGGCCTTGCAGTGACCTTCACAGAGAGGCATTTTTCCCCTCTCTCAATTATACATCAAGAAATCAACCTTTCTCGTTCATTTATATTGCTGCGTTCTAATTTTTGTATGCATCGATTTACTAATTTGATTTGAGAGACTGCTGCTCAGGAGTTTGATATTTTGCTTTCTTTCTCTACATCTGCTCAATGCATGTATTTACCCAACACAATGACAAGTAAAAACATGGTTCAGAAAGGTACAATCCCTCTGCCACCATTTCAAGACATCCTGATTAGCAACAATGTAGCACTGCTTCTGCTGCGGTGGAGCTTTTCTAGTTTTTATCCTAAGGGCATATGTGTGTGTAGTTATTTTGGAATAATAGACAAAATATTTCTTTAACAGAAATCCTGAAAGATTCCTCATTACTTTCCACACCCTTTGTAATTATTTGTCATGAAATCCTGAAAGAGCATTATGTGCAAAAACCTTTTAAATAAGCTTGTGTTGGTGTTTGTTTGTCAGGAATACTGAGCTGCTACTGAACATGACACCGACAGATGACAGACAGACACTGGGCAAAACCAAACAAACACAATAACAGCCGAACAACCAAATCATCCAGAGGAAAAGGGAATCCATACTGTGATAAAAAAAAAAACATTATTCCAGAATTTTTTTGTCTATGATTTCTTTGCCATTGGTCCGTGAGTAAGGCTCAAAGGCAGAGGAGCTCAGGTAACGTGCGGAAAGTTCCTGCAGGTTGCCAGCCAGTGAGCCAGCCATGGACAGGGGGTTGGAGGAAATTCGGGTGGCAACACCACTTAGAATGGACGGCATGGGGAAGCTGAAAAGGCTGTGAGCCGCTGGTGAGGTTTGCAGGCCTGCCACTGTTCCTGAGCTGGTAACAGCAGGTAGCGGGGGGCTGCCGCCCGCTGTACCAGTGCTGCCACCACTGCTGCTGCTACTGCTTCCGTTGCTGCTCATGCTCATGGGTGGTGGGCGCAGGGCAGAGCTCAGAGAGCCACCACCACAGTGGGGCAGGAGGCCTGGTATACCTGGAGGCGTCAGCAGCCGCCCCTGCTCCAGCAGTCTTAGCACACTGCAGGTCGCAGCCGTTTCAGAAACCACTGAACGCAGTTCAGAGTCCTTTCCCTGGTCCTTCTTCTGCTTAGTGCGGCGATTCTGAAACCACACTTTCACCTGAAGAGGAACACAGATAACAGAAATAAAAAGAGTCATTTCATATGATATAGTTCAGGTGTTTGTGTCACAGATATAAAAATAAGTAACTCTATGCATAATGGTAAAATAGGAGGAAGTTGATCTGCAATAATTAATATTCAGTAAAGCTGCCGATAATAGTTTAACAATACTCTCAGTACGGGGAGCTAATTGTACAATGAACTATGTGACAGTCTGTTTTCACAGAATAAGATAATGGCTCTTTACAAAGGCTTTTCCTGTAAAATCAAAGGTAGTGAACTGTCCCCTCCTAATTATAACACATTCCTTTAAATATTCACTAATGTATGGCAGCTATTTATGCAGGGATGTTTACGCAAAGAAATGAGTGCATACACATGCATCAGATAATGACTGTAGGCAGTGAGTGATCAGAAGATGCAGTGATTTCATTTTGAGTCAAACTTTGCTTAAAGATAGCCAGAAATGAACCACCTCTTAACGTAATCAGCCTCAGATACAACAAAAGGCTCATGCATGAATTGAGATCCGATTATTCCATCAGTTTCTATAGAATTGTCAGTGTACATGTACATGTACAGTGATTATGTTGTTAATCAGATTTGTCGCATCCTTGGCTGGCGGGGGGGGGGGGGGGGGGGGGGCGGGGGCTGAAGCCTATCCCAGCCACCATCGAGCCAGAGGCGTAGAACAACCATGACATGTCAGCAGTCCATCCACAGGGTCAACACAGAGACAAACAGCCACACACACTCACTCTTAAGGTCAATTTGGAATCACCATTTAACCGCGCATGCATGTTTTAGGGCTGTGGGAGGTAGCTAAAGTATTTGTAGAGAATACACAAATACACGGAGAGAAGAAGCAAACTCTGCATATGTATGATTTTCATTTGAATTTGCAATAATAAGTGGAGATTGACAGAAAAGTAATTCTAGTAATTTGACAATAATTTCATTGTCAGACCCTGTCATCACGCTCTCATATATGAAAAGACCTGCGACTTGTAGCTATTTGAAATCATTGTAAATTGAACACATTAAAATCACAGATTTTTTGGTTGGACAAAGCAACTTGAGATTGGGATATTTTAGTATTTTTTTCACTGTTCTATGACATTTTCTTGACAAACAATTCACTAGAAAAGTAAAGGTTAAAAAAAGATGACTACACTTTTTAAAGTTACACATTTACACAAAGTTAGGTTTGCTGCAAATCTTCATTTTGTGAACATTCACAATCAATCTCTTAACTATCCCCCTGGCATTCACTGCAACCTGTAATGAGGATATAACCCCAATAATTCAAAATACTGTTGTTAAAAAAGCTATTCCAAAAAAACACCAATTTATTACTTCCTTTTAAAAATTTATTTCAGAGACCCTTTAGAGAAAAGAACATCTGATTAACTGTTCACCACCTACTGTTCCTGTTTTACTTTTTAATCTATAAATGATAAAACTCATTAAACACAACCCCTGTACTTTCAGATTCCACCAGGTCATTTAACAGGCTTACTAAATCAAAATCACATTTTACATAGTTGTCATAACAGGATACAAACTGTTCTGTGGATCCTGGCTGCAATAAAGTCCTGTTAACACACCTGACTGTTTTCATATGGAAAAGAAAATATACCAATCAGCAGCAAGCCTCCAGCTCAGTTCTGCTGCTGGTCCAATCACATTACAATCATTTTTCTCTTCTCTTCAGTTTGGTGGTTTAACACATCACAAGCTGTCAGGAGCCATCTCACATCAAGAGAAGAAGCCCAGCCATTGCACGTCTTTGTGACTTAAAGACTGCTTTAAAGAAACATCTTTCATTTAGAGGTACCATTCTCTGGCCAAAGTATAGAATAAGCTGGAGCTGGTAGTTCAAACAAAGATGATTAGGCGTTGACGGCAAATGGCTGTCATTATTTATTTAATGTAACGATCTCTTAGTGCCAGCGAACAAAACCTTCATTTCACCACAATGCTATTAAAAATCTTTTCGAAGCTTTTGTCCCGTCTGAGGAAGGAGGTCGTGAAGGTTGTGTTCTGTATTATCGAACATTTTCAGTCTCAAAACTTTAGGATTTATCTGGTATAAAGTAACAATTTCAAGAAAAAGAGAAACATTAAGATGGAAAAACAAGTGAACACAAATCATTAGAATATTGACATAACCTGACATGGCTGCTAATGAAAGGAACAGTATGTTTGCTGTTGTTTGTCATTTTGTTGGAATAGGTTGACCTCTTGCAGACCTCCTCTCAAGGTCAGCCTCATTCAGCTGTGTTGAAAGCCACAACACATTAACAACAAAGACCAAGACGATGTCGCTGATTGTGGCGCCATTAGGTGCTTTGCACGGTTGTTAAAATAAAGTAAGTGAAACAGAAACTGAAAATGCACCATAGCTTTAAAGCAGTGGCAAACAGGTAGCACATGCCACAAAGATGGACTGGATCAAATGTTGTGGACTGGTGTCAGGCATTAAGCAAATGCACGTTAACCACAGCGGACAATCCTGAACCCACATGTATGGCATTAGTACTTTACTCCTTTCCTATTCTGGCAGCTTTCGTCACAGCGAATAGAATCATACACAAAGCACATAACCTGTTGTGACACTATCAACACATTCATAAAAAAACCTTACTTATCCCTTTCGAGATGCATACTATGAGAAATATATTGGAATCTGATTCAAATTGAAATTAATTTTTTTTTCTACAATACATGAAAAAGAGGGCTTTATTTATTCATTTACTTTTTCATGTATTGAAACTCATTTTTTTGTTTTCTATCTGTGTTATACGAACTGAATGTATCTGAATCTTTATCATTAAACTACATAGATAAAAATCAATTGCAGCATTAAATTTAAAAAAATCTAGATACATTACTTTATCTGAACCTTATAGAATCATTTTTGTGATTAATTAAATCAAATTAATTTAGTTACATAGAAAATTCCTCTTCCTCTCTGAAGAAGCAAGTAGGACAAATGCATTGTCCCAAGATTTTTTGGAGGCTCATAAAAATTGATGTGCATAAAAGGTAAAATAGAAATGACTTATTACTTACTAAACTTAAATTTATCGTGGTCATTATTATTATCACTAATATTATTATTATTACAGTTAAAAACAAAAGAAAGCTTTTTGGTCTTTTGCACAAACAAGGCATTCCAGATTACCGCAAAACAATGAATTATCTTTAAATCCAGTAAGTATAAGTGGGATGCAAAAATACCTGAGTTTCAGACAGATTTAGCTGACGGGCCAGTTCTGTCCGTTCCCTTCCAACCACGTACTGGCACCTCTGAAATTCCATCTCTAAACGATAGAGCTGCTCTGCTGTGAAGGAGGTGCGAGTTCGCTTTGGCCGGTCCAAATCCAAACCCTTCGGCAGAATAATCTCTCGGATAGAGCCTTTAGCATCTGCAACAAAGAGCACTTGAATATATCCCCAGGTGCAAGCAAGTTTTTCACAATTATTATTATAATCATGATTATTTTTTATTATTATTGATATAACCCTACACATACTGCTAATTAATAATGATATATTAATTAAAGTGTAACATGATAGGCACCTACTTTGGAAATCTGTGAGTTTCCTTCTTACATTATATGTTCTAAATTATTAAGATGAAAAATGTTTGTCCAGTGTAAATATAATGAACAGAAAATTAGTATTTAAAAAAAACAACTTGATCGTATTTGTACAACAAATAAGTGATATGACACAAATATAAAAGTGACTTCAATATGCTGTCTCCATTTCCATTCACTCATCTAAACTACTACAAAAAAACAAATGAGTGCGGCAATTAAAATTCTATTACAGTAATAAAAACTAATCTCTGCAATGACTGTTAGCTATTTCTGGTATAATCAGTATTTAATTAACCTTTATTCAAATCGTGCTGTCATAAAGCCCTAAAAGTGGTTGCAGAGCTGCAAATAATGAATTCATCAGAAATTATTGATAACAAAAAAATCCCAAACATGAAAGGAAGGATGTCCAATAAAAATTATAAGGAAAAGACTTTAGATTTTATTTTCCAGATGAATTTAGTTTAAGTGCATCTGGTATGAGCAACCCTCTGTTTTCACTGTTGTTTTATGTATAGTTGCATTGCTTACACGCTTTGGATTCAACAAGCTCTGCATGAAGGAAACTGAATACGTTCTTCTATTAACAATTGACATTTATAAACTTAATGTATGATTTGCTTAAATTTAGTATATTTTACAGGAACGTGCTATTTTCTTTTTCTGATTAAACATAAAATGTTCTAATATTTATCACCCTGAAAGGGTAATGTAAAATATAGTGTCCTGTAAGCATGGGCTTGCACACATTTAAAGGTACATCAGTAAAATTGTTAATTGTAATCTTTAGATATTTTTATTTAATGTTGGAAATGAAAGTATAAAATGAATGCATCACTGTGTTCCCAAAGATAACTTTTCTTCAATATCAATAAGGAAACATCAACTGAAAAGTAAAAAGAAATAGAAAAAAATGGAAAAGGAAATTTTGTGAACAAGATTCCCTTTCTGTACAGTTTTTCCACATGGATTGAATATTAATATTAATAACACTGATTTAATGCTACTGAGCTTCATACTCTAGCTTTGTTTAAGAAGATATTTAGATTTTCAACATTTGTAAATACCACTAAATCTAACAGACTTTCTCATAATCTCAGATTAAACTATTGGAGCTATGAAATAATACAAAGCCCTTAAGAAAAAGCTTTACCTCGGACAAGAATTCTCCGGCAGTAATCGGGGTCCCCTGTGCTCCCCCTGTTCTTCTCGCAGTTGTCCATGGTCCCAGAGGGGGAAAAGGAGTCCTGCTGCTCCTTGAGAAAATTTTTGGACAAACTGCCTTGGGAATCTTTGCCGTCCTTCCCCTCCTTTAGTCCGTTCTTCAGCACCATCGCTTCTGTCTCTTGGTTGTATCTGACCTCCATGCTCAGTTTATCCTTTTAGACGTGCAGCGCAGCCAGCTCTTTTTTTCCCTTTTGTCAGGTGAAAAAAGGGAGATTATGGAGAATGTGGCACTGTGGATCGTCTGAACAGTGTAGGTGTAGTTTCAAAACTGCACCTTTCAACAAAGCAGAGTCAGATATCTAATGTTTGGCTAAATACCTCTGTCGCACAACCAAGAAGCCTTATTGTCACTGACCAAACTCTCTTGCCCAATGATCATAGACTTCTCAGTGAAACTCAACAGTAATTCAATGCCCCCCTTTCCTCGTTACATAGACATCAGGCTGATAGATGATCTCCAAATAATCAGAGCCATGGATGTGCACTCGCTGTTTCAACTGATTACGGTAATTTTGCTGCCTCCACATTTGCGTAACCTCATGAATACGCTAAATTGTTTGTGGAAATAGAGCAGGTCCTGATAGAGGGGTTTGCTTGTCCCGTCCCCCTCAGTTTGCCTGCTCTCAGCCCAGGGAATCAAGACAAATGACCGGTCTTGTCTTGCAACCAAGCATCCCTGAATGCATACAATCACAGAAATATGAGTCTTCCAAAGCCAAAAAAAGTTCCCAGGTGCTTCATTGCTCCATCTGCAGAACAGAAGCTGACATTTTCCCCTCGATTTTTAACAGCACACCTGATTGTCACAGCATGTCAGCGAACTTTGATCCTGTTTTTTCCCTTTGGCTTTCTTGGCAATCAACGGAATTCTGCAATGTGCAGATCTCACCGCTATGCTATTGTAGGCAAGAGGCACAGGGAGAGAGCCAGAGTGAGAGAGAGAGAGAGAGAGAGAGAGAGAGAGAGAGAGAGAGAGAGAGAGAGGGGCTAAAAGAATGCCTAACAAACCCTTTATGAAGGCACCGAAAACCCGGTCAGTTTCAGCAATGCTGGACTCCTTTGCTATTAGAATTGTATTAAAGTTTCCTTTTTTTCCCTTTGCCGTCCAGTGAGAGCAACACAGTGAGGTCCAGGCTGTTAGCATGTCAGTATCACAGTGGTAGCACCCGAAAAGCCATACTCGGCTCTGATAATCTTAACCTGCGTGTATTGAAAAGACAAAAAGGGGGAACAGAACTTGTCATTAGTGCTTAGGCTGTCTACACTCACATGCATACCCCTGGAATGGCCCCTGCCTCTCTTCACTACTCACCCTTCAGCCCACTTCCCACCCACCCAACCGCCAACTCTTAGCTATTTTCATTGTCAGTGCAACAATATCTCTCAACACAGCAGTGACCAGTAATCCAATAAGACCATTGATTAGGCCACAATGATTCAATTCAAACCAGCGGCCTAGTGCAAGGAACATTCTCTGGCCCTTCTTGTCACCTTAGCTGGCCAGAAGCCCTCTTCAAGCTGCACCCCTCCTTGAGTGCCATTCATGCTTTTATGGGAAACAGAGAGCAAAAGGAGTGAAAGATGGCAATTATCTAATTGGACTATTAACAAACAAATCTGCAGTGTGGCTGCCCGGCAGCAGTCTCGAGGTGGGTTTAAGGGCTACATGTTGGACTAACTTTATTCACTCTGTGTTTTGGGGGATGCTGCTTAGAGTGGCGCAGGACCCATTGTTTGAGAAAGGTAAAAAGGAGGCTAAAAAGGGAGCTACTAAAGAGGACCCAGGCTTCGCAAGCTGTGCTGCTGAGTTCCCGCCTGGGAAAGAGATTGAGGATGCAGCGTCTTTGCCTCTTAGCAATATACAATGGTTGAGGAGAAGAAAAGAAATACCTGAAATATCACACATTCAGAACTGAAGAATACTATATGTAAGAAAGTAGTATGATTTTCGTTGCAGTATCTATTCAAATCTGTTTTAAACTAAAACTAGTATTTTTCTGATTGTATTTTGTACTAAATGATGGGGGAAAAAAGGTCTTTACTAAGGTGATAACTGTAGATATTCTGGACCAGCGGGAATTCGGACACAAATAACATTTTAACTGTCATGTCACATTGTGGCAAGAAGAAAAAGAAGAAAAATTGCTGCTTGAAGGTCAGGGAAAAGACAATCAATTGAACTGATAAAATAAATTCCCACAATAAAACAACGCAATATTATCAAATTGAATCAGAACACAACTTCAAATATTTAATCAGTATTGAATCTATAAATGCAAACATGCCTATAAAATATGATTTATAAGACATTTCTGGTTTTGTGAATTCCCCCCTCCAATTTTTAAAAAAATTCTTCAAATCACCACAATTTAAAAATACAGGCTCAACATTTGTTGACCAAATTAAGCGTTCATTATATTGAGCAGCCTTAGGGGAGATGTGCTTTAAGTGTTCGCCAGTGATGTCATTAGACAGACTGAATATGACAGTCGCATAGTGTCAAGCTGCTGCACTTGGTTTGAGTGACCTTGTTCATTGTGTTTTCGTAAAAGAGCAGCCTTTTGAGAAACTGAAGGAACGGTTATTTTGGAAAATATAAATCAGGCTGATGAAATAGCTGATAATACGGTGGGTTTTGTTTCTGTTGGAGGGAGACGACAACACGAGGACCTGAAGGAGCCAAACAGAATGTGAAACTCAAGCGTGCACTTAGGAAACCTCTGTAGGCCAGGGGGATGTAAACCATATATGAATCTGTCTAGAAATTGATTCAGACAATGGCAGTTGAAAATGCCATGTTACTGAGTATAGCTTGGCCGTTAAAAGTCTTTTAGGACTGCTTATTTTTGGCACAGCAGGGCATCACGCATTATTGATAGTTTCATCATAGACATATAGTTCATTTGTACATTCCGCATTTTGCATTCAACTTGTGGGGGTTTTGCATGCAGGAGTCCATGTATTGAATGAATCTGAGTGAAAATCCTAGGACATTCATGTATGGCAATGGGGTGCAAGGACGACAGATACTTTGATGTTCACCTGCACAATTGGAATCAGAATCATAATTCACTTTTATTGGCCCGACACTCGCATTGAATTTTTATCTGGCTTTTGGTGTTGGTAAATGTATTGATATAGATGTAATATAAACAATAGATACAGCACACATTATACATGCTGTGTATACAGTATATGAGTAATGTCTACACAATACATATAAATGTTTTATATGTGGAATATGGATCAGGTCAGCTTTGGGTATGCAGTGTTCGGCATCGCCTGCTGGAGGGCAGGAGCTGGAGAAGGTTGTGTTTAGAGGGAGAAGAGTCTGTAAAGTATTTCTGTGCCTGCGTCCTAAGTTTCTAATTCTGTAAGCATCAGTGCTGTAAATGTAGTTATTTCAGCTTTGGGCAAGAGCCCATTAAATTAAATTTAGCAATAGATCCATGTTACTTTTCTTAAACCTGCAAGATAGAATGTACTGGACCTTGACGAAACACTTTGCTCTCCAAATGCCTAAATAGTTTGTGATACATACTTATGGACTTGTTCCCCAAATTAATATTTCATTACAATCATACTTGAAAAGAACTTCTAGAAGTTGCCCTATTTTCAACAAAAAAATGGGCAGAGTAGAGCACTTGCACATACATGTTCCTTCCTGGAAATGGTAGTCCCAAACTCTTTCAGGATATTAATACCTCTTTCCACACTTTAAAAATGGTCAGGAATGTTTTGTGGAAGATGACAAAGATGACAAGAGGATTTGTGGGACTGGCTGAGTAAACAAATTCTAATCCCGATAGCCCAACTTTGCATCTGACACTGGACTCAAAGGATCAGCACCTCATGTCTTGGTGCTTAATTGGAGTTGTTTTGGTGGAATAAGGAGGACAAACAGAATAAGGAAAATGTTTTTTTTTCTGCTGTGGCACAGGAGATAGAGCAGTCATCCTCATTTCCTCAGTCTATATATCAGTGTGGGTCATTTTGTCTTTTTAAATTTTGTGACTCTTGTTATATTTAATCTTTTGCAATCTGTGCACTGGAGCGCTGTGGCGAAAGAATTTCCCGCAAGTGATAAATAAAGTATATTCAATTCAATTCAGTTCAATTCAATTCAATTCAATTGACAAGGATATTGAACCCACATTGCAAAAAATGTATGTTTGATAATGCAAGGCGACGTATGATGGAAAAAAGCACTGCATAGACAGAAATAACAGTATAGATAGGCATGGTATGAATGTGTGTGTGTAAGGATAAATGTGGCCTGTAGTGTAAAGCATGTTGAGTGGTCAGTAAGACTAGAAAAGCGCTACATAAATGCAGTCCATTCAACGAGCAGCACTATATATGTAATAACAATGGCACTGTATACAAACCTGAAGATATCACCCAAAAGTGTTATGACCTCAGAAGAGCCATTCACACTGGGTCATTTAAGAATATGACTTAGCCAAAGCAGTTTTACAAAGAAGAATGGTTGAAAATCCCTTTTCTATGTGCAGACCTGATCTTCTGCTCCTATTGTTTTGCTGTAGTGTTATTAACACATTATGTGCTTACATAATGTGCTAACTAACATAAACACATTTTGTAAGTCTATTATAGTGACAATCATAGACCACCATGACGTGACCAAGATAAGAATAGAGTGGCCAACCAGACCAACATCAGGTTCAGCTTCAAAAGATTATGTTAAATGTGTTCTTTCAAATTACAGCACATGTCATGTGACATGACCACCAAGGGCTGTATGGCAGCCAATTTCATTTTTCTTTGTTTTGTTTTGTTTTTCTAAAAAACAAAAGGATGTAATTCTCAAACCAATGAACACTGAAAATAACTGCCATATTCAGGGTTAATAAACTTCCACAGAAAGATGGCAGACATGTTTTTCTTTAAATATCTACCACCCAGTGTGGGAAAGACATTGAGTGAGCAGATGCCTAGTACATCACTACACCTAAATACATAAGCGCTTGGGTCTAACCTTGAAAATAGTTTGTAACTGTGTGCAACAGCCCATGATTTTTGTTGTTTTAGTCATGCCAATCTGGACATTGATATCTTGGCAGATGTCATAACTTGGCATTGAGCTCTGTTATGGGTGATACTGCACTGGTAAGATGTTAGTTTAGCTGTGTATTTACTGTAGAAGATGTAGATCTGTGTTTTTTTTTTGACACAATGGATTTTAATGCTCCCTTGTTTTCATCATCTGTGCAGATTTGTGCATCCAAGAACTAGATTTTACTAAAATTTCCCTGAATTTGGTTTGCTTACATGACATCAAACAGAGTTCCTCAGAAAATGAGGAACAATTAATTGAATTCCAATTGGCTTGAATTGGACTTTATTATCTAAGTGCCTTGAGATGACATTTGTTGTATTTGGCGCTATATGAATAAAAATGTATTGAATTGAATTGAAAATGTTACACAAGCTTGCTTTTGTTACAGAAACCCTGCCTTTTGGCTCTCCGTCACTTTGCCTTTTGAAATGAAAGAAATTGTGCTCAAATTGATCAATAAAAATATATTGGTTATTACATCATCTAGCACATATTAGATTCATATATGGATTCTTATCTATGCCCAAACTTTAGCAAAAACGTAGGGTCTGAATCATTCCTTTACTCCTTCCCAACCCTTGCAGCTTTATGCAGGATAGCCTTATTTCGCTAAAAGAAATATATAAGGGTTAGGGTTATATGCTTCAGTACTACACCTTCCATTTTAGGACTGAAGAAGCCATTGGGAACAACACCAAACACACAGACAATCTTTTCGCATACAGAGATTGCCCTACAAAGCAATAACAAAAAAAAAAATATTTAGAGATCCACCAAACTATCAGTTAAACAGTAAACTTGGATTTTACTGTTGTTCCAGTTAATCTATTGAAAGTATATGCCACCAGTTAATCATATGACTCTGACAGCAATGATGTCGGAGCAATGTGTCCTTGTTTTGACGCCCTGCTCCCATCAAGACGGCTTCTGATGATGTGGATCTTTTCAATCATTTTCAGAGGAAGTCAACACCATATAGCTAAACCTCCTTACCCTTTTTCGCTCACTTAGTGCCACATTTCATTGCTCTAATTGGTGTTAATTCTTTTCAACTGTCATGACAGCATTAGCAGTAAGACGACAAAAAAATGGTACGAACAAATTGATGATGAAAATGATTGAGTAAATCGAGAGGTGGCTCTAATTATATATTTATATATATATATATTTTATGTGTATTTTTACTACAAGCATCGAGCTGTGGAGACAAGTTAGTCCTCCAACCACATGCCCTCCCACACACTCACATGCACAGAGAGCTCACAGACCAGCACAGAATCACCAACATTTCCCTCACTATACCAATCATCATTTCAACAAAGCAAGCTTCAGTGGGATCCTTTAAATGCTTCCCAGTTTCCATTACCTCATATCGGGGAAAAAATAGGAACACTGTCAATATATTTAATGTCTGGTTAGAAATGAATATGTCCCTTTAAACCAAATCCCACCACAGATTGTTCAAGCTAGCCTGGTGGAATAATGGGGTGACATTTCAGCTTATTTCTAGGGAGGAAATGATTAGATTTTCTGTAGGATTTGCTGAGATTCCATTAAGTTTACGATGCCTGCTCTGTTACTATGGTTGTGACACATTCAATCCTTTAACACAATATGCAATTTCTGCCACTAGTGGTCCTTCATTCAAGACAATGACAGAAGGCTGAGAAAATAGCATGAGAGTTGCCATCATGACCGACTGTGGATGAAAATCCACCTGATTTCACCCGAGAAATCAGAAATCATTCTCCCTGACAAATCATCATTTGGAAATGAAATAGCTGTAACATTAATTGCTCATTTTTTGTTTGATAAGATGGAATTCTAGTTGTAAGTTGTAATTATAGTTCTTTAGTTGTGAACCACTTTGTATATTCAAAGCTGCGGTATAGATAGAGGACATTCAGATGAACTAAAGCCACACATTATAAAGCAACTGTGATATCATCTGGCAGAATCACTGAGCATAGGCTGTGCTGTAGTCTTGCTTGCATTCACATGTAGAAATATAACTAAGGGTAAAGGTTCTCAGGAACAGTTTTTTCTTTTCCTTTCATCACATAGTGCTCATCTTCCACAAAATTTTGCACATGTACAAACAGCTTATTCTAGCCGCTGCTCTCTGCTACTGATATTTTAAAACAAAATGTAACTCTCAGGTTGCTTTTAGACATTTTGTCATAGAAATGTTCTATATTTTACCTTTAACACAGAAAAATAAACTAGAGGAATAACCCACAGCCATCACAGTATTAGAGCCTTCTGTAATTGCTATAAGTTGGCTTTTAGTGGGGCTGTTATTAGGACCCAGGGCTGCTTGGCACTTTCTGGCAAAGCCGTTTAGGTTCTCTAATACAAGGTGGGTTGCTGTGGAGAGTGCAGGCCTTGGAGAGCCTTGATGTCTGAATAACAACACGGTAACTCAAAATGAATGGTTATATTCAAAGCCCTGCTTTACGTTTACAAATGTGGTGATTATGTTCCACAGCAAGAGAGCAAGCTGTTCTTGAACCCTCTAAATAGATTTAGATTCTCTCTGTGGCAGGGAGCTACTGACAGCTGAGCTCAAAATTTGTTGAGCGCCGTTTTCACTGCAAGTATGGAATTTTATATCCAGCTTTATTCCTTTGGTTCAACATCCTTGGTGCCTTTCACATTCTGAGTGTTTATAGTTGCTGATGGTGTTGTGAAAACTAACTTTGCCAGCAATTATGATCCATTTAAAGCTGTTGAAGTTTACACATTAGAATTAAACTCTGAACAATTTTGACAGCTGACCATATATAATTGGGATTAACTGCTGTTTGTTTTGATCTGCGGCATTCCGACCTGATGTTCTCCAACCAGTGACATCTCTTTTGCTAGAGAAGATGCTAATTCTTCACATTTGCAAAGTGCAATAGACAAGGCCTGGTTTGGTTTGCACAGTACTGTAATCACTGAAGCTTGCAATTTGCTGCTATAGGAACATGTCTTTGTTGGAAAAAAGGGCACAGACATAATTGATTATTGCCATGTTAACACACAGGCAGACCAAAAGCAGCAATGAACTTTAGGTATCAAATGTAGACGAATCCATCTATGAAAATATTGCTTTATAAATGTGGTTTAACATTAGTTAAAGTAGCCAGCTGCTTTGCCTCGTAAACTGTCAGAATGTAAAGCTACAGAGGCTCAAGCCTGTTACACAAATATCTGATCAAAGAAGGAACCTTAGTAAATAGCTTTCTCTAAAATCATTTCTTTTCCGCCTTAACAGGCCTCTCTTAACACGTTTACATGAATTTATGCTGCTTTACATTTACATATAATCGCTTGCATTTTAGAGTTTTTAGTGGAAGCAAGTAATATTGTTGTGCAGCTTCCTGAGATTTTATGGCTTTCAGCAGTTGACCGCATCCTTGGATGTTTTCAAGGTTCAAACCTTGCAACAAGAAAACTTCCTGGTCCTGAATTTTTTTCAGTGATGCAGAAATTACTCAGGCCAGAACCAAGTTGCCTTGTAATACTCTGAAATTAAGACATTCTATGAATGTAGATGGAAAATTGACAAATGTATAGCTCAAAGATCATCTGTGTTTATAGCATTACAAGTAATTTTGTCATTTTAAAGACAGAAAACATTTCAGTGCTATTCAACTAATCTGATGTTGACATACCAGACAGCCTAAAACACGCAACAAAGCTTTAGCGGTAATTGATTTTTTTTCATACATTCTGTGAGTAGTTTTAAATAACACTCCTTTGTCCCACCGACAGCAGGCCTTGCTGTAGTAATTGTCACAGGTGTAATTTGAGCAGTTCCTTTGTGTCTCTGAAACAGTTTCGTCCTCACTGGCAGTCATAGTGTGCATCGAGACTAAAGCATAGACAGAACAATAGAATGCACCATAAAAGCTTTGCAAATAAATCAAGTTCTTTCTTTTTAAAAAATCTTCGACTTTTTCACTATTTAGCCACCGTTTCCCAAAATGTTGAGATATTCACGTTTTTCTAATTAGAGCTAATCTTTTGGGAGTGTTAGGAAACACCGCAGGCTCGACTGCGAGGCTGCACTGCTCTCTGTTTAACCCCAACTTAACTGTGGGTGTGAGTGGGTGATACAAAAATACAGCAGGAGCTTTAACAATAAAGCAGTGTGTAGCTGTTGAACACTACTATAAGAGTAGTGAGGACCTTTTTATGTACATTTCCCAATATTGTATCTCACTTTTTTTTTTTCTGTCTGTGGATCAGAAGAAGTGCAATGAAGTGCAAGGCTATTTATACTTCTTTTTTTTTTCAATCTTTAAAACCATGTGCCAAAGTTACAACAATTAAAGAAAGTAATTTCTTTTTTATTATGTCAACAGCTTAGTGGACACAACCCAACAAAACATCAGCTCATGGTCTGAATTTGTGGATTTCTAAACCCAAACTGTATTTTTTCAGGCTCCTCAAACGGAGGGATGTAATGCATTTGTCTGGTTTTTTTTTCACCAACAGATTTATCCACATTTAAGGAAATTTTGGAGCAGTAGGATGCATAGAAGTGTGTCAATCTTCCTCATAATAACTGAGTTGTCACTGATGAAAATACAGAATTGTTATACTGTGATAAAGATAATACTGTCTGTAATCTGAAGCAGTGGGGTTTAAGTAGAAAAAGGTTCCCTGACTTAGAGCTATAGCACATTACTGTGGACATGAAACTACAGGCCACTGATAGCTTTTCCTAAATCTATTGGCTATTACACAAATTAACTTTGAAACATTAGTCATTTAACAGTTGATTTGGGTTGATAACTGTGATTTATTAAGAAAGCTGCATGGTAATATGTAAACATGAATAAGGGGGATCCCCTAATGAAAAAAGAAACCAAAGAAATTTGGAAAAATTAGCCATATCCTGTACAATATGTTGTAAATTCAAAACATAAACAGGCACTGCTGCCTGAGGTAGTAATTTAGGTAATTTATATTCATTTGACAGACACAATCAGTAAAACACCATCCCAATATTTTTTTGGGATGAGGAAAAGTAAAACATATATATCAAAATGCAAAAGGGAGGGATCCTACTTTCAAGAGAGTGTGCAGAAAAAGCATGGTTCAGAACAGGAAACAGTGTTAGGTACACTGCAGTGCAACACTCTGAAGCATTTCAGAGACTTTTGAGTGTTAAGTGGCACTTAACACTCGAAACTTCTTCTGAACCTCTGAGACTTGGTAAGTTTCTATACAATAACATAACAGCACCAAAAACATTTTAAAGGAAACAAAAATGTTTTGCAAAAAAAGTTTTTTGCAGATTGGGAAACATAAGAAAAACGACCATGACAACAGATGGGCCTCTGGACTCAGCTGTGGGGGGTCACATGGCCATATTCCACCGTCACATCCTAGGGACGTTCATAAATGTGACACTTAAGTCAAAAACATTTCCTGCAGCTAAATCAAGCCACTGACTAAATTACACTGAAACATAACTGGAAAAAAACAGTGTAATTCTATAGGAAGATAACTAGTTTTAATTATCAACACAAAGGAAAGAGCAAACAGCTCATGATGTGTTGGAACAGTCAGAAGTGAAGATGGGAGACAAGTCCAAAATCAGAGAGACCTGGATGAAGGGCCCATGGTAAATGGTCTGCTCTTCTTTAGAGTCTTTAGCTAGGTTCCAGAGTGCTATACAAATTACTTTTCTCTGCCCTCTCCTAGTTAATGAAAATAAGGAGTCTAGCTTTAGGCCCATGGAATGCCTTCAGGGCATCTACAGCACAAGTTTTCCAGCTTATTGCCGCAAAAATGGCAGAGCGTGGTTTCAACCGGACCGCGAGCCGGTGTCGCATTAAGCTGAAGAAGCTTCAGAGCGATCAACGTAGTGACGCTTCATCACACACTCCGCCCACCCCTGAGGGTCCCCTTTGTACAGTGGGAATGCAAAGCTGACCCCAAAGCGACCCGTACCGATATGAAGTGACCCGAACCATAGTGACAGTGGAAACGAGGCTAATGTGACAGGGGATCCCAATAAATAAATAAATAAATAAAAGGACCTGTTTGGCTTTAAAGCAGAGGTCTTCACCAGGGGGTCCGCGGAGGTACTGCAGGGGGGTCGCGAAATCTTTGGTTGATTAGACGATTTTTAACATTTCTTTAATTTTATTTTTTTCAAACAGTTTTTTCTCACAAATTGTGTGCAAACGTGTGCCATCCACAGATGGTTTGAGGATTCATCGTCCCATCTACATGCATGTTTAAAGTTAAAATCTGTGGGTTATTTGAATAGCTCAGTGTTGTATGCAAGATGTTTGTTTATAAATGGCAGTGGCACTGCCACCCTGTACCTTGCACATGTTTAAAATAAAAACATGAATACATTAACCTGTGTATTATTTGAATAGCTTAGTATTGAATGTACAATAACAGAGTAGCTATGTTTATACACGGCACTAGGCCCCGTTAAATATAAAACACAGTTGTATGCCATATAAATAGTAGGGGGGGTCCCTGCTCAAAGTCTCCATCAGTTTGGGGGTCCCTGGCCTGAAAAACGTTGAAGACCCCTGCTTTAAAGTATGGACGGGCAAGATGAAGCACTTCATATATTTCTCATACCAAACATGATGCTGCTGTGTCTCATCACAGATCAAAGGCTTCACATAAACGCACGATCATATTTTTACTGCCATACAATTGCGGTCAATCATTTTCTTGCACACATTCAAACATCAAAGCAGAGTAATCAATAAAGTTATACAACAGTATGTTCTCAGTGAATAAAACAGAACAAGTCGCATACAGGCAACAACAAACACTGAGATGAAGAAATGAGGTATGATAAGAATGTAGCCCTTCAACTCTTCTGTTTTTGGCCTTCTCGATTGCAGCAAGTGTTTGCAAGATGGCTTTCATTAATCAGCAGATCGCTCAAGACCTACCTTTATGCCAGTTTGATCTAGGAGAAATAACGGTTATACAGAGAAAGACATCATACTTGAATAAAAAGGTGGATTCAGTCACAGTCGGTGGTTTTAAATGACTTTGATGTGGCACTTAATCACATATCTCATTTTAATTTCTACCTGCACTTTATGTTTTTCAAATGCAAAAGTGTTTTCATGTATTCTAAATACAAGAAAGCTATTCAGTCTGGTTATATTTCATCAAATCAAAACATGCTTTTCAACTCACTTCTGCCATATGAAAACGTCCTTGGAGCTTCATCAACTTTGATATTCTAAAAGTCTGTGATGTTTTTGGTGACATGATATACCATTGTGTTGGTAACATCAAGGCAGCTCTGTTTCTTACAAAGACTTTGCAGTTCTACATGACCGTAAAGGTTTAGATGGGAGATGAATTGCTCTCTCATCATAAAGACAGTCACTCTTAGGATCAAAAACACTAACTCCTGATCTAAATGCCACTCTACCTAATGACTGTTTTAGAATCTCTAAAGAATCTTATAGAATCTGTCTACGCTTTGTATTCATTCCCAAATGACAGTTGTGACATGAATAAAAATATGCCTCATCTTATTTTCATTGCTTTGAAACTTTACCATTTACCATTATGATTCTGAGGTCAGTGTATTCACCAAGTTTTTGTCTTTGAATAACTTTTAAAATTAATTTCAAGAAATTGGATCATCAAAGTTTATGTTTTACAGCAGCTTTTGCAGTCTTTGTTGTTAACATTTATTTGTCATCATATATTCATTATACCCAGAAATGTGCTGTGTTACTTCTCTCAGTTTCAGTAAAACCTTTTTTTACTTACAGTCCACAGTGGCACATCACAAACTGTGGATCTTCTCGCTCTACATTTCCATTTTAGTGAAATGTAAATAGCTGCGTTTTCTTCATTATCAGTGATGGTGCAAATGGGAGGGAGCATAATAACAGGACACAACCTAAGCAAAAATTATATATATGAAAAGCCCTTACTCATCTATTTGTGTTTCCACTTAATCAAACTGACATTCATGAACATAAATACACTGTAAATATTCAACAAATACAGTAGTTCAGTGCAATGTGGGTATACGGATGAGCACTATATCCCTATTATACAAGCTTCAAAAAATGTAGCAGAAACAACATGTTGATTTATCAGTTAGTTCTTAAAGCAGATTTTCATTTTTCGTTCTCAAAAGTGATGATTTCCTGAACAACATTTGATACATCATGCTTGTGTAAATGTCCCGTTTTGCTTTTTCTCAGCAATATTATAGGCTTGAAGTATGGAACATTCTGTGATGGACTGGTAACCTATCCAGGGTGTACCCTGCCTCTTTCCCAAAGACAGTTGGGTTAGGCTCCAGCCCCTCCGTGACCCTGTGTTGGATTAAGCATGTAAAGAAAATGGATGAATGGTAGTATGGACCACTTATTAATTAAAAAAAAGTTTAAATAATTGCCAGTTACACTCACAATATACAACAATGCTTATTCTGGCATTATGGCAAAACACAATGGTAATTTGATATTTTTCTTTTTTTATTTGGGGGGGTATGTATTATCTTCATAGGCCTCCTTTATTTGATGTCAAGCACATCTCTGTGTTAACACTGAATTTAGATGATTACATCAGTTCAACAAGTGATCAGCATTTCATTGTGCACAAGGAAATGTCTGCAATTCATATACACACACACACATATATATGTGAAATATTCACTCACCTTGAACAGAAACCTGGTACATTGCTATAGGCTTAAATCTTTGCTTCCCACTCCATTAACGTGCCATATCCACACTGGATGAGTAGACACCATGTTTGATTTGAATGTAATCTTATTCTGATTTGCTTTTGTTCTGGTCAATAAGCAATTCCAATTTCATAAACAAGTCCAATTTAAGACTATGAATTACTATAATGGAATACATTCTGGTCACAGATTTGCATGTAAAGGCTGGGCGTTGGTGCCATGAATGCCATTAGACAGAAGGTTGAGGGACACCGTGGAATCAGATCACTGGGCAGCTTAGCACCATCTCAGCACCAGTTGAGGTGTCACTTTTAAGGCTTTGAGGCCCTCATGTGGCCTCAGAAGATAATGCAGAGTAGTTCCATCAAAAGAGTAAAACCTTTTGCCAGAGAATACGTGCTGAGGTTGTAGTAAAACCAGGCTAGTATAGAAAATTTGTACCACTTGTACAGATATTAATTTGAAAAAACATCTACACGAAAAATGCCTACAAACCCATGGGTGAAATCAGGGTGGCTAAATGCATCTTTTAGGCACAGTAGGTGGCTGTATATTATAATGCGTTTTATGAAACACGACAGGGATCAAGCATGGAACTGAGGAAAAAAGGAAAGCAGGGGAAATGGATGTGAGAGGTAAGAAGCTCTCCACACATAAACATCATGACCAATTCAACAGAGAACTATGGTGAAGATGACCACATTACAGTTTTTTGCAATCGCTAACAAGCGCTTACCCATACTTCAGATATGTTTTCTAAACTATTAACACAATTAGCACAGCATAGGTATTTTGTGGCCATACCATTCACACATTTCATGTCATTTCACACAATATGCAGTCAAACACATTTCCTTAACAGACAAGCTATACCCCCCAACAAAATTATGGATTGTTTTTGCATTATTTACGAATGTTAACACACAACATCCCACAATAGCAAAAACAATATTCCAAACCTTAGATACAGTATAAAAACCTCTGCTTCTGTAGTGATATCAGTTCAAAAACAATATATCTCAGCTGATAATAAAAAAACAAATGAATAATTGTTTCTATTCCCACTTGACATGTCAATAAGGGCATACAGTAATGCATATGTTGATTTATTTTATTTTATTTTATTTTTTTTTGGTGCATTTTTTTTCTTTGACCCGGTGGTTGGGGACTGCTGCTCTAAAGAATACAACGTCTTCCTTCCTCTGGGGGAAGAGGAAAGCTCCTCAATAATGATCAAGAGCTTGCCATTGTAGAAATGGTTGTTACAAATAATGCAATAAAACTACATGAAGTTCAAACTAGAATTGTGGAGGACCATGAGATATTTGACAATATCGATAGCATCAGCCTCACAACCATTACACGGACATTGTCCAAACACAGAGTGCGGATGAAGCAGCTCTACACTGTTCCCTTTGAGAGGAACAGTGAGAGAGTCAAGGCACTACGACCACAATATATCCAGGTATAGTACTGTATATTCAATTCAATGTCCAATAGGTTACAGTACAGTATGGTATACAGTAATGAGACTTACATAAACTTTGTTTCAGAGAGTTATGGAATTGGAGGCCAACCAGGCCCCTCATGAATTCATATACATAGATGAGGCAGGCCAAAAGGCGTGGACGTGGACGAAATGTAATTGGAAAAAGGGCCACAGTTGATGTGCCAGGTCAGAGAGGGGCAAACATCACCATGTGTGCAGCAATGCAAATGCAGGATTACTCCTTCACAGATGTCAGGTTGGACCCTACAATACCGAGCGCCTCCTTAACTTTCTCAATGATCTCCACCAGCACCTGGTTCCAGAGCAGGATCAGCAGGGTGAAAACATGAGGACCTTTGTAATCACCTGGGACAATGTGGCTTTCCATCATTCGCAAGCAATAACTACATGGTTTGAAGTCCACCCAAGACTGGTACGTCTCTTCCTTCCACCCTATTCACCTTTCCTCAACCCCATAGAGGAGTTCTTTTCTGCATGGAGGTGGAAGGTTTATGACCATCAGCCACATGACCAGATGTCCCTCCTTGAAGCCATGGATGCTGGCTGCAGGGACATCACAGTTGATGATTGCCAAGGGTGGATCCGACATACCAAGCGGTTTTATCCCAGGTGCCTCGCCTTGGATAATATCAAATGCGATGTTGATGAAAACATGTGGCCTAACCCTGAAGATCACAGAGATCAGTAATCAGTAATTTTGTGCTTTTTTTTAGTTCCCCCCCTTTTTATCTGGGCTTTTTGCTGTTTTTTTTTTGTTCAGAATGCTCTTGTGTATTTCATGGATTTTTTGTTCACTGTAAATGAACTGTTTTCTGTTCTATCATATTGTAAACAGCATTTCTACTGTACCTCCTGTAGTAAATGGTAAAGGAAAAAAAAAACTTATTTGCTTTTTACTGGAATGCCTTTGAATGTGAACATTACATGTGGACATACAGTTCCCAACCAAGAAATTTAGTGAAAAAACGGTGGATTTCATGTTTTGCATGCAAATACCTGTAAAACTGAAACATAAAAGTCTATGCAGTTTTTGTAATGTCAACAATAGCCAGTATTTTGAAACCTGGTGTACTTTGATTGACTGCATGTACCTTGTGAAGTGTAAACAAGTGTTATTCTTTGACAGAATAATTTCATTTTGAGTCAGATTTCCAGTGTTTTGGTAAAAAATGTGTGCAGAGAAAGATGTGTTCTATTTTGAAATGAAGAGTTATTATATATTTAACAAAATGTGTTTTTGAGAAGAAAATTATCCATTTGGCCAATTGTGTTTTGTAGGTGTGAGTCTGTGTTAAGAGTTTAGAAAAAGTATCTGAAGTATGGGTAAGCGCTTGTTAGCGATTGAAAAAAACTGTAAATAACTTAACAACAAAGAAAGCCTCCTCTAATCATTAGGCAACGCAAAGAAAGAGCAAGTGCATTCAGATTACTTTCAAAAGGCATCTGGGTATCTTCTTTTCTATTCAAGCAGACTTTAACCGATAATAAGCTTCTGTTATGGAAAATTGCTCAGTAATACTATAAATGATTGTATCAAAAATAACTTACACTTTAAACATAACAAATCTCAACAACTTTCTTAAATTGAATGTTTAAGTTATGTCTTCATCAGACTTAAATGAGCCACACCTGTGTTCTACAACATGTAGTGCCATCCATTTTGCCCTACTTTTTCAGCTACAATAGGAATGATTAATTTCATTAGAGGTGAAGATGGTACATCTTAATTGATTAAGAGTCAACAGGAAAACAAACGCTAATACAAATAAATATTAGCAATCAATGGACATGGTTTATTGCAGATGCATTTCTTATCTTAATTTAAAAGCAAAACTGGAAAACTTCTTAAAGTAAATACTTTAAAATCATCTTCCCACAATAAAATGCCACTTTTGTCACTTTGAGTTGAGGTTTTTTGGGACACATAGTATTATAGCAATATTTTTGTGCAGCATTGCGAGTGGGGCTGAGTCTTTTAGTCGAATATACCATGTTGTGTTACTAGAATCTTAACCAGGAAAACATTGTTCGTTTCTAAAAATGCTCCACCATCTGACTGTGGTGCTTTATGACATCTGATTGAATTAGGGCCCACATGGATGATATGACGTTGGTGACTAAATCAGTGCCATGTATGAAGAGAATATTTGAGAGACTTAATGAAAATCTAAAGTATGCTGGGATGAAAATCAAACCTACTAAGTCTAGAAGTGTCTCAATAAGTAGAGGGAAATTAAGTGATAGAATATTTGTAATAGATGAAGTAAAAATTCCAATAATTAGGGATAAGGTAGTAAGAGTTTAGGTACTGTAGGTGGTACCAGGCAGACATGAATGATGGAGAACAGGCAGTGCAGTTTCGGAAAGATATTGCTGAGGGACTGGATAAAATAAATAAATCAGGGCTTCCAGGAAAGTTGAAACTCTGGTGTCTGCAGTTTGGATTGTTTCCTAGGTTGATGTGGCCACTGTCTGTAGGTGCGTTTATATGGACACGTTTAATCTGATTAAATGCACGTTTAAACCGATTACACGTGTAAAGAGATTAAATATGCGTCATGTAAACAGTCAAATAATCTCCTTAAATATAAACGGGTTAAATATTTAAGCCGATTACAATAGGTGGTTTGGACCGTTCATATAATCCGATTGAAGGAGGAAATTCCCCATATAAACAGGCGCACCTGGATAAACCGTTTATTAGAACACGTTTCATGTTACTGCGCAAGTGTAAGGGCTTGCGAGATAACGTTAATAAAGACTGTGTAGTTCTAGTTAAACGGCAGATAACGGAAGATATCGAAGTTAAAATGACGGCGACGGTGAAGAAGAACAAAAATTGGTCGCAAGAGCAAAATATCATGTCAAAACTGGACGGGAGGAAGATGAGGAACTCGGAAATCTTTAATGATGTCCACACAGCCTTGAAAGAGGCATGGTTTGACCGGTCCGTTGACCAAATTAAGTCAAGATGGAAAGCCCTGAAGGCCGCCTACTCCAATGCCAAAAGGCAAAATGGTAAAAGCGGATCAAGCCCGGCCAATTTCGCGTACCAGACGGAAATGGACGACATACTGGGAGGCAGACCCCTTTCGGACATCAGCCATGGTGTCGATGTCGGATTTGAGGAGGAGATAAATGTTACTAGTAAGTAGCCAAATATCTTTTTTCTATGTGTGTAGCACAGAGGCGGCGCTACAGGGTTGCTTGCAGTTGCTATAACAACCCCAAGAAATTACTCAGCAACCCTAAAGCAACCCCAGACTTTTTGTCAAAACGACCTATTTAAAACAATAATCCACGCTTTGCTTGACATTTTAGTAAAACGGCATTGAACACGTCCAAATAAACCTCTGGCCGATTGGCATAAGAGACGGCATTTTCACAGCAATGAATGAGATGGACAGGTATGCCTGTCAGTGGTGCGTGTGTGCTTGCGTCCGCGGACTGGGGCTGTCCTGCCCCTTGGCCTTCTATGCAGTTTTTTTTTTAAAGAAAAAAAAACAGAGCACCTCATTTTTTCATGTAACACAAAGCAAAGAAACAGCTCAGACATACTGCAACATTTGTTAAAACATCGTCCTATCGGATTAAATTGCTGTAACATGTAAACTCGGAAGAAATTCAATCTCTTTATTTGTGGCTTATTTATACAGTTCGGTCGAATTCTAATAAACCGATTACATGTAATCTCTTTAAACGAAACGTGTCCATATAAACGCACCTTGTGTATGAGATTCCATTATCTGTTGTAGAAAAAATGGAAAGATTAGTTAGTTTTTATATTAGGAAGTGGCTAGGTGTTCCTAGATGCTTTAGTACTGTGGCACTGTATGGGAAAGGCATACTCCACACTACTGACAATGCGTACCCGCAAATTCCTTCTCCCTCAAGTTCACCCACCTCCACCAACAATTCCTCAAAAAGCCTCCTCCTCAACTGCCTCGTACACTCAACACCCTTCAAGTCGATTGTTGTGTCACGAGCCTTCATTTCTCCTTCAAGTCCACCATCCGCCATTCACCTAATGTCAACTTAGCATATGTGTTCGCACAAGAATATTTACACCTCATTCTGTGTATTATGGAAACTGCCTATCTGGATTCGTCCAGTGACTGCTGAGAAAGATCAGCTGACAACAGGGGAAAGACCTTGTGACGGCTTGGAGAGACAGCTGGCAGGAGGGAATAGACCCCAACGGGACAGTCGTGGGTTAGCTGCCCACAACTGTAGTCTCTCACGCTTTGCAGCATGTAGGAGACACCCCCATTAGCTACGAAGAACAAACAAAGAGAACACCCCCAGAGTCTGCGAGAGCGGGCGCGGAAGAAGACTCATCGGCTGACAAAATGGTATCGACTGGACTGGAAACGACTACGAGTAAAGACAGCACAGTGCAAGAACACACCACAGCAACCACCACAAGCCTTGTTACAGCAGCAGACCACAAACTGCGGATATGTAGCTGCGGATGGAGGAAAATAACATCTTTTCGGGGTTTGAGGATTCACCAGGGAAAGAAAAGGTGCTTGAGCAAAGAGAGTCAGGGGCCTCGCATTGACCTCTTCTTGAGGAAGGAGTCAAGTCAGTCGAATGAAGTTCACCAACTGGATGAAAACCATAGTTTGGAGAGCATCAGCACCCCAGTCATGGAAGAGGAAAACCCAAGCATCAAATTAGCAGTGGAAGAAACATCAGCGGTGGAACCCACCCAAACTCCCCGACTTGCAATTGAGCAGAGACTCCCAGACTACAAACTGCGTGTGAAGTGTCCTAGTGCTGCTGAAGAAGCTGTGGGAAACGGTGAATGGTGACCTTAGCAGGTCCCTCGAACAACTTCGAGGCACAGCGGAGAAGAAATTGGAGAACATGGGAAACATCATCTATGAATACGGAGCAGAGCGCTTTGGAGTACTACAGCCTAAGGTCGTTAGGCAGGCTCCCAGCCCACCAGTTTCCAGGAGGCAACAAGAGATCAAGCGCCTCGTTCAAGAACTGGGACAACTCAGGAAACTGTGGAAGAAGGCCTCGGAAGCGGAAAAGGAGGGCATAAGTACCCTCCAAGCTGACATCAAAACACGGCTGGCGTCACTTCGCAGAGCAGAGAACTTACGGAAACGAAGGAGGAAGAAAGAACAAACAAGAACAAGGTTCTACAAAGATCCCTTCAAATTCCTAAAGACTCTTTTCACCAAGGAGAAAAGTGGAGTTCTACAAACAACAAAGAATGACCTGGAGGAGCACCTTAGAACAACCCACTCTGATCCAAAGTGCCATGAACACCTGACCATTCCATCAGACATTCCACCAATTGACCCCCCGGAGCATCAATTCGAGACCGGTCCTCCGACATGGAAAGAGGTAGAGAAGATTGTCCACTGGGCGAGAACTGCCTCAGCTCCTGGGCCAAATGGAGTCCCATACAAGGTGTACAAGAACGCACCAGATGTACGCAGGTTTCTCTGGAGACTCATAAGAACGGTATGGCAGACGAAATCCATCCCTAAAGTGTGGCGAAGGGCAGGTGGAATCCTTATCCCAAAGGAGAAAGACGCAGCAAACATCAGTCAGTTCCGCCCAATTGCCTTGCTCAACGTCGAGGGTAAGATCTTCTTTGTAGTCATCGCACAAAGGATGGCTGAGTACCTTCGCAGAAATGAGTATGTGGACACATCGGTTCAGAAGGCAGGAATATCAGGTTTCTCTGGATGCCTAGAGCATGCCAGCATGATCTGGCACCAAATCCAAATGGCAAAGCTGGAGAAAAGGGACCTCCATGCGATCTTTTTGGATCTTGCAAATGCCTTCGGCTCCGTGCCCCATGAACTTCTCTGGACTGCCTTCAGGTTCTTTAACATCCTGGACACCATCACAACCCTGGTCAAAGCCTACTTTCAGGACCTGCAGTTCTGCTTCTCTACGCCCGAATTTACCACCTCATGGCAGCACTTGGAAACAGGCATCATGGCCGGATGTACTGTATCTCCCCTGGTTTTACCATGGCGATGGAGGTCATCATCCGAGCCTCAAAATGGGTCGTAGGGGGACAAAGACTCGGCCCTTGCCCACGCCTCCCTCCCCTCAGAGCCTAAATGGACGACATCACCACCCTGACTACCACTGTCCCTTGCACCAGGAGACTACTCAGGAAACTTGAGGAGAACATCAGGTGGGCCCGGATGAAGATCAAGCCATCCAAGTCACGCAGCATCTCAGTTGTGAAGGGAGTGCTTACTGACCTGCAGTTCTTCATTGGAGATGATGCAATCCCCACAGTATCTGAGCAGCCAGTCAAAAGCCTTGGAAGGCGATATGATGCAAGCCTGACAGACAAAGACCAGGTGAAGCAACTGTGCAACGACTTCAAGACAGGCCTACTGGCGATTGACAACACCCAACTACCGGGGAAGCTAAAGTCCTTATTGCGGCGTATAAACTTAAAAACCAATACAAACGCCGCGGCCGGCTAAGACATGGGGTTTTACTACTGAAGACGCATCACGCAGAACTATTGCACACGATGGTGTTATTTATTGCTCCATCTCACGAGCTTGTACATAAAAGACAGACACTTACTTCCTTTTGATGCATTTCACGAGCTGTGCAAGGATGCCTCTGACAGTGCAGTTAATATTATGCTTACGTTTACGGTTACGGTCAACAAAAAGTTTTTCCCCAAGCTCACCCAGCCGCCATGATCCAAGCTCATCCCCCAACAGCTGAGCTCACCTGCTCATTTAAAGGAAAAACACACCCAAAGTGCCACCCACAGACACCGGCGACAGCCTCCTGCTGACATTTTTATCCGGAACAGCATTCACAATTCTTCCTGTAATCCAAGCACTACGAGGTGCCATATCGTCCACCAGCACCACGATAACCTTCTGCAGCAGAGCGAAGTCCAGACCTTTCACCAAGTGAGTGTGCTCCATGTCGCCTCCCAGAAACTTGGACTCCTGGATCAGCTGCCACCGTTTCTCTGCCGCCGACTTGTCTGCCTCGGCGGTGGGTCCGGTGGGTCGGTAGCTTTCACTTCTGCTCTGACGAGCCATAAGAGCCGTGGCTCGGTAGCTCGCTCCTCCTGAGGGATAGTAGCGAGAACTGTGCGTCGGTTACTGATCCATTTATTGAGCTTAAATCCACCTTCAGTTTGCACCTTGACCTGATGAACTCTGGCCTCAACATCTGCCATGAGCGCCACAGGTTCTTTGCGGAATTTCACAAGGACTCCCACCAGCAAACTTGTGAGGTCTAGTCCTTGCAGAAGTTGAGAGTTCAAAGATGTCCCTTGAAATGTGGCACCGCAATCAAAAACCACCCGCAGTTTTTTCTTTGTTGGGTGATACACCCCATGGTGCGGTATGTACCACAACCTTTCGTCACAACGGGCCAACTGCTCAGTTGCAACTCTCTCCGCAAAGCCATTAGCCAGCATTCCCGACATAAATGTGGTGTAGTCAGAGAAAAAGGATGGATCTTTATTTAAACGTCTTTTAAGGCCCAATGCACGCTGTACTGCAACTGTCTTATTGTTTGGCAATTTGAGGCATCTTTGTCTTAATGGCAAACCAATGCTGTAATGACCGTCAGTGAGCTTGGCAGACTCCAAGACGAACTCCATGAAGCGCTGATCTTCCCTTGACAGACCAGACTGCTCATTCTGCAGGCTCTCGGGGAAATCCACTTTCAGCTGCTTCTCCCAAAGCTCATCAAGCCTCGCCACAGAGATTCTATTGACTGTGATATCTGGCTGAAAACATTGTTCACTGATCTGGCAGTCTCCTCGAAGCGGGCCAGTCACAGACCAACCCAGGATGGTCTTAGTAGCATAGGGGCCTCCATCCACTGCACGAATCACCTCCCACGGTTCCAGAGCTTGAGGTACATTAGTGCCGATCAGAAGGTCTACATCTGCGTCAATCTCTGGGATTCTTATATGTCTCAGGTGTGGCCATCTTTGAAGGTCTTTTGAATGTGGTATGTTCCCTCGATTTACAGGCATGCTCCTTTGTGTGAACATCTCGGGTAAGCCACAAAAGGTGTCAGAATCCAACCCAGCCACTTCCAGATCAGTCAACATGTAGCTGTCCACCACCTTTTCTTGTCCAATAGTTCTGAGGAGTATTCCCAGCTTCTTACCAGTCAGATTCAGCCGGTTCATTAATCGCTCTGTGCAAAATGAGGCAGTACTCCCCGGATCCAAGAATGCATGTGTAATGACAGTCTCCTGTCCCCTTTTGGACTTCACCTGGACAGGCAGAATAGAGAGAGCACAGTCCTGTTTACCGGCCCCAGTCAAGCCACTGGACTGCACAGAAACCACTACACCTTCTCTGGCCACTTCTGAGCCATCATTAGCCTGAGTTGAGCTCTTTTGTTTTGCGTTGGAGTGGATATGCAACAATGTGGGGTGCTTAAGATTGCATACTCTACACAACAAACGTTTTCTGCAATCTTTACTCATGTGCCCAATGCACAGACACCCAAAACACATCTTATTTTCCTTCAAAAAAGACATCTTCTCATTTTGTGTCCTTTTGTCCAAGAGAAGGCAAATATCCAAACCATGTCCAGCTCCACAAAACGGGCACACTTTACCATGTGAGCTCTCCTTATTGTTTCCAGGATCAAATTTCTTCTCAGGTGCTACAGTCGTGGCAAAACTACTGCCTCTAGCAGTTAAGCTAGCCTGAGGTTTTGCCAGACTTGTGTCTTTTCTTCCAGTCCCAGGTGTATCTTGTATGTTTCCAAAAATCGGGTCACTTGCAATTTTGACTTGCCTCTCCACAAAATTCACAATGTCAGGAAATGTGGCTCGATGATGGAACTTCTCCTGAATATCACAGGCCACACTCCTCCACCGATCCCGCAGCTTATAAGGCAGCTTTTTCATGATGGTTTGCATATTTGTAGGCACGTTCAAGTCACTTGCAGTGGCTCCCATCGAGTTACAACATTCACGCAGCAGCAGACTGTAGGCCTGTAAAGCCTTGATGTCCTCAGCCTTAACGATCGGCCATAAAAGCACTTTATCCATGTAGGCGGCGGCTACTTTGAATGGGTCACCAAAATGCTCCAGAAGTAGTGACTTTGCCTTGGTGTATCCATGGGAAGATGGCAGATATTGGCAGCTTCTGACCAAATCCTTGGGCTGACCTCTAGTATATTGCTCGAGGTAATACAGACGGTCCTTGTGACTCTGTGTCCTTCCTTCTATGTTGTGCTCAAATCCTCGTATGAAAGTTTGGTACTGCAGTGGATCTCCATCAAAAACCTGCAGATCTCGCTTAGGTAAGAGGAAAAGTGACTGTTGTTCAACCAATAAAGATGTTATTTGATTTTGCCTCTCCAAAACAGTGAGAAAACGCTGCTCCGAATTATTCTCCATTGCAGATGCAGCTGGGTCCAGCTGAAGGTGAGGACGTGATGGATGTAATGCACCTTCAGGTGATGCATGCAGACCAGCTCCAATCCTAGCAGTGGGCAGAGTGGGCAGAGCAGTCACAGCAGTGGGTAGAGTGGGCAGAGCAGTCACAGCAGTGGGCAGACCAGTCACAGCAGTGAGCAGAGTGGGCAGCTCCATTTTGTTGTGCGTCTTGGGCCTCACAGCAGCATAACTTGAGGGCAAAACAAGATCTTCAGTCCTCATGGTCGATGGCTGTGTGGTGAGCTCAGGCACAAACGCTGCAGCATCAACATTTAACTGCATTCTCTTGCTTTCCTTCAAATAGGAGTTCATCCCATCCGACCTAGCAGACCTGCGTGACACACGAGACCCTTCTGAAGCTTTTAACACGCTCACCTTAGCCATGGAAGCTGCCAGCTCTATATCTAAATCCAGCTCCTCCTTCTTTCTTCTCAAGAGTTCCTGCTGCTCCTCCATTTTTCTCCTCAGTTGTTCCTGCTGTTCCTCCATAGCATGCTTCTCCCTCAGCAGCTTCTGACGAGCCATAAGAGCAGCTGTTTCAGCCTCAGCCCTCCACCTGGCTGACGATGTAGAGGACAAAGATTTGCTCACCCCTGTACTGCATTTCTTTGATCTCCCGGACACATTAGATACACTGTCACTTGGTCTAATGTCATCTTCAACTGTGTTATCCATATTTTCATTGTTATTTGAAACAGACCCCAAACATGGTGCAACAGCATCCTCTGCTAGTGCATCTGGGACATCTTGCATATCAAACAGCCATTTATTTGCTTCCTTCACAAACGCAGTCTTATGTTCTCCAACACTGTGAAACCATGTGTTTTGGTTTTCTTGTTCTTCCGGCGGGAGCATAGGAATCACAACACTATGAAGATGAGTTGCTTCTATGAACAAACTTGAAATATTTCCAAGATATGATTTTACCCTTTCAGCATTGTCAGCACTTTGCATTAGGCAATTAATTTCTTTTATTACACCTTTGATCTTTCTTACTTTAGCTTGGCGCTCTTCTTGGAGCTTTTCCAATTTAAGTTCAAAAGCCTTGGGTGTAAGTTTTGTTTGTCTCTTCTCACTCATTTCATTTCCAACACTTGACTCCATTTTTTTTTATAAATCACAAAATTAATCCAAAAAACACATCACAAAAATAGCTGCTTTACTGACCACACAGCGCCTGTGTTTCCACGTGAAAAATGTACAATGCGTTGTCGTTCCCTCTAACTTTCCAGTGGAGCTAAGCTAACTCAACCCTAGTCTTCTGTGCATACTAGCAGTGGGTATTTATGTACCTAAATACCGATAGTCTCGAACCAGACTGACCGTCTGAACCAGAACTACGGCGGTACTCCCAAGCACAAAGCTTCACCCGCTTGACACACGAAAGAAAAACTGCAAAAGTCCCAAACAAATAAACCAGCACATCACCTTATGTGAATATACCGCTTAGCCTAGCAGGGAATACATTCATGCATTGACAACAAATCTAATCCAAAATGTTTACTGTAACTTTCAACGGAGGCGAGTGTGACGACAAAATGAGTGTAGTAGCAGCAGTATTGTGAATGAATGGGAGTCTAGCGCGCATTCACGTCTATGTTTGTAACTGGGAAGGCGATCTCAAACATCCAGCGTATCCCGACATTACACTTAAATCTGCGCTTAAACAAAACATTTTTTGTTGACAAAATATTGCGGCGTATAAACTTAAAAACCAATACAAACGCCGCGGCCGGCTAAGACATGGGGTTTTACTACTGAAGACGCGTCACGCAGAACTACTGCACACGATGGTGTTATTTATTGCTCCATCTCACGAGCTTGTACATAAAAGACAGACACTTACTTCCTTTTGATGCATTTCACGAGCTGTGCAAGGATGCCTCTGACAGTGCAGTTAATATTATGCTTACGTTTACGGTTACGGTCAACAAAAAGTTTTTCCCCAAGCTCACCCAGCCGCCATGATCCAAGCTCATCCCCCAACAGCTGAGCTCACCTGCTCATTTAAAGGAAAAACACACCCAAAGTGCTACCCACAGACACCGGCGACAGCCTCCTGCTGACGTCATGCATGTGCAAACAAAAAATAGAATAATACAAAATAAAACAACTCAAAATCAATGTATGGCTCCTACAGTCCTGGTGTCTCCAGTTTGGCCTGCTACCCCGAGTGTTGTGGCCCCTGGCAGTCTATGAGGTGCCCATCTCAACAGTAGAGAAGCTAGAGAGAAGAGTCTCAGTCCATGTCAAGAAGTGGCTTGGAGTTCTGCGTTGCCTCACCACCATAGGCCTCTACGGAGACGGTGTCCTCAAGTTGCCCCTTACCAGTCTCACAGAGGAGTTCAAGTGTGCCAAAACACGACTGCAGATGACCTTGAACGAATCCAAAGATCTAGTGGTTAGGGAAAATGCACCAATCTTGGCTACAGGGCGCAAGTGGACACCTGCAAGAGCAGTGGAAGAGGCAACAGCAGCTCTCAGACATGTTGACATTGTGGGGAATGTTCAGCAAGGAAGAGGAGGCCTTGGACTAACAACTAGCCGTCCAGCCTGGAGAAGTGCCGCCCCGCCAGCACGGAGGAAGATGGTGGTGGAGGAAGTGCGGAGTCAGGAGGAGGCGGCAAGATGGGCCAAAGCAGTCGCCCTTGGCAAGCAGGGTCAGTGGACACGGTGGGAAGGAGCCGAAAGGAGGAAGTTGAGCTGGAGGGATGTATGGGCCATGGACGCGAAGAGATTGAGTTTTACTATCAGAGCCACCTATGATGTCCTTCCATCTCCAACTAATCTCCATCAGTGGTATGGTGAAGACCCTACGTGCGTCCTGTGCGCCAAGCCAGCCTCCCTCCGACACATACTCACAGGGTGCAAAACCAGCCTCACCCAGGGACGGTACACTTGGCGCCACAACCAAGTTTTGAAGAGCTTTGCTTCCACACTGATCCAAACGATCCAGCATCAATTCCCAACCGCTGCCAACATCTAAAACCTCATGGGGAATTGCCTTTGTCCGTGAAGGGGCCACAGCTGCCAGAAGTAACTCTAAACCATCAGAGAGGAGCCAGCTGTGCCCAGCACGCGACTGGAAGATGCTGGCAGATGTTGGCAAACAGCTGGTTTTCCCATCAGAGATCGCCACTACCACCTTGAGGCCTGATCTGGTGCTCTGGTCACCCTCACTGAAGAAGGTATACATGGTCGAGCTCACTGTACCCTGGGAGGACTCCATAGAGGAGGCATACGAGCGGAAACACATGCGGTATTCCGAGTTGGCCGCAGTAGCTCGACATCAAGGCTGGAATACTGAAGTCCGCCCAGTGGAGGTTGGGTGCAGAGGCTTTGTGGGAAAATCTGCCACAAAACTTCTGAGGGACATGGGACTTAGGGGCCAGAGCCTGCGCACAGCCGTCAAAGACGCATCAGAGGCAGCTGAAAGGAGCAGCCAGTGGCTTTGGCTGAAGAGGAACGACCCCAGTTGGGCCCCCAAGTAGTGCAGCAGGAGGTATGCGGTCAGCCATCCTAGGCCTGACTCAGGGAACTTGACGCCCCTGCCATGCATAGTCCCCTGAGATGTCTGCCAACAGGCTAATTGGGCTTGGGACGCAAGCTCAGGACTGATCACCCTGCAGCTGGCCGCCTCTGGAGAGGGTGTATAGTGTTGAAGGCCGAAACACCCCATGACCCAGAGGTACACTACTGACGATGCATACCCACAAATTCCTTCTCTCTCAAGTTCACCCACCTCCACCAACAATTCCTCAAAAAGCCTCCTCCTCAACTGCCTCGTACACTCAACACCCTTCAAGTCGATTGTTGTGTCACGAGCCTTCATTTCTCCTTCAAGTCCACCATCCGCCATTCACCTAATGTCAACTTAGCATATGTGTTCGCACAAGAATATTTACACCTCATTCTGTGTATTCTGGAAACAGCTCCCAGTATCTAGTCTAGTAGAGGAGTTTAAAAGTACTAAAGTTAACAGAGCTCCTGTTAGCTGGGAGTAAAGATGTGGTAGTTAGTAAGGTGGTTCCAAACCCAACCAAGGGAAAGAAATGGAAACCAAGAATGGCAGCTCAGGAGGCAGAAGCAACTCTTAGACATACAGAGATTGTGGGTAATGTGCAAATAGGTCAGGGAGGCTTGGGGCTTGGCCCAGGCAAACCAGTGTGGAGTAGAGCAGGTTCCCAAGGAGAAGAGAAAGCTAGTTGTTGAGCAGGTTCGTAGACAGGAGGAAATGTTAAGGGGCACAAAGGCAGTGGCTCAGGCTAAGCAGGGACGGTGGTTGAATTGGGAAGGTGTAGAGAAGAAAAAGCTTAGACGGAAAGAGCTGTGGAGTATGGAGGAAAGGAGTATTAGATTTTTGATAGGGGCAACATATGATGTATTGCCAACTCCCCAGAACCTAAAACTCTGGGTAAAAGGAGACCCGTTTTGTTCATTATGTCCAGGTACTGCAACTCTAAGGCATATTTTGTCAGGTTGTAAGGTTAGTCTGTCACAAGGCCGGTATACGTGGCGACATAACCAAGTATTAAGAAGCTTAGCTGCAGGTACTGAAGAAAACGAAGGCAGGTAGATTTAGGAGGGTCTAAGGTGAAGAGAGTGGCAATTCAGTTTGTTCAAGAGGGGGAGAAAGTTAATAAGACGATAAGGAGGCAAGGCAGCTTGGAGGATGCTGGTGATTGGGAGATGCAGGTAGATTTAGGAAATAAGCTTGTTGCTCCCCAGGAGATAGCCTCTACAAATCTAAGGCCTGATACAGTTTTGTGGTCTAGGAGTAGAATGAGAGTCTATTTCATAGAGCTGACTGTTCCTTGGGAGGAATTAGTAGCAGAAGCATATGAAAGGAAAAAGTTTAGGTATGTGGAGTTGGGGGCAGAAACAGAGCAGCGAGGATGAAAAGTTAGGATATGTCCAGTGGAAGTAGGATGTAGAGGATTTGTTGCAAAGTCTGTTGTCTCATTGTCGAGAGTTGGGTGTATAGCTTAGTAGTGGAGTGTGAGAAAAATAGTGAAGGAAGTGCAGAAGCGGTCTTTGCATAGAGGCATAGCTAGGCAACCGCCAGGGCCCCTCCACTGTAGGGGCCCCCTGACTAGCTGCAAACTTCCCATAGGCCTACAGCTGGTAATAGGGGCCCTTTGGGCAGTAATTCACAGATAGTGCGTTCATAAATGGTGATTTTGGTATGTTTAAATTGGAAACAAAAACAACACAATAAATTACAAAGAAATACAGATTACGTGCACACCCCCTCTTATTCGCGTTTCAATGGAATATTCCATCCATGCCATGTGCGCTGGACGACAGTTCCAAAACATTCGCCATGTTCATGCCTGGGCATTTCTGCGCATTGTGATTGAGCAGTGCTGCGCACATATGCGCAGCGGGTGCCACCGCGAATGCGCTGCTTGTGAAAGACGGAAGTTAGGTGAAATGAATGAAGTGTACAAGTGGGTGAACTTAAATTAGCAACATGAAGCGCAACTATCCAAGTGGCGCTACAAAAAGACGAAAAAAGGAAGAGGCTAGACTAAAAACAGATCTTCTTCCGAAACTGACAAGCTTTTTCAGCGTGTCAACACCACCGGACCCAAATGTTTTGGTGGAGGAGGAGGACGAGGAGGTGCCGCCGGGCCCGGCTGTTGATCCAACAGGAGGAGGAGGAGAGGAGCTAAACAATGATAACAACAACAAAGAAGATGACGAAAATGCAGTGGAGGATGCTGTGAGTAGGCCTACTGGTGCCGTTTCTGACCACCCAGAAGAAAGTAATGTTGTTGTTGGTGATGACCCGGCGTTGTGGCCCACAGTAGTCAGTGACAGGGAACGGTGCAAATTGGTTAAAGGCCAACTTCCACTAAAAACCGGTTTTACTCACTCCTTCTGAAAAAGGGAGGGTCACCCCTAGTTACATACACATACTAGGCTTCCAAGTGTTGCGTCACCTCCACAGGCTGTTTTCCCGAATTTACAGAAACAATGCAGAGCCACAAGCGAATCAGAAAAGCCTGTACATTCTACGTCAAACTGAAAAAAGGCGTTGCCCACTTGGGATTATGCCCGCCCATGGGAAACCCGCCCCCCTCGGACGGGCCCTATAACTAAGCAGAAACCTGTAGTCTGTGGGGCTCCTCATTCCTCCTCATCGAGCCTCTCACTACCACCTTTTCATCAACTACATTTGACACTGAGCATATACAGAATGTTATTTTCTGGAGTTGCAAAAAAAAACAAGCAAATAACTAGCTTAACCTTTCCTTGGCTAACCTAATACTAAAATGCTAACGCTGCACACGGAGACTTCATATCCACCATGGCAAATTACATAGACAGCGGAACGTGTTTGAACAAGGGGGGGCCACAATCGCAAGAGTGGGTCACCAAAATTTTAGGTCGTGTGAGAGAGAGAGAGAGAGAATGCAGATGCAGATCACGTTGCCAGGATGATTTTACTTTAAATGTCCAAACAGCCAACAACACTAATAACCCAAGTCCAAAATATGCCAGCACAGAAGTGCGCAAATTGCCAAAACAGTCAACACAGCACAGAAGGCTATAATAGCCTACATAGATGAATCAATGGTCATGACTTTAGCCCACAACATGCTCGCACATAACTGTGCAGAGTAAAATGCTCAATCAGCCAACAATACACAACAAAAGCACCTCAGTAAGATGTTAACTCAACTTAAACTCACTTGTATAAGTACAATGCAGAATAAAAACATTGAACAAAGAAGAGGGACAGACAGGGACGTCTGGGTTTCTCTGCTCAAGCTGCTGCCCCCGCGACCCGATCCCCGGACAAGCGGAAGATGATGGATGGATGGAAGAGTGCACACGGCGGTGCTAATAAAACCATTGACTTACCCTTAAAACTTCCCAAAGGCCTGTCTGCGTCTCTCATTGGCCTGCACGAACTCCTTAGCGATGGCTGTCATGTCAGTGTCCTCCAGAATGTCACGGTGAATATGGCAGTTCATCAAGTCATTCAGTCTTTTCTGTGTCATTGTGGATCGGAGGTATGATTTCAGTCGACGAAGTGTGGAAAACGAACGCTCTGCTGATGCCGTACTGACTGGGATGGTGAAAAAAAGTTTCAGAAGTTTGCGTACTTCGGGCTGAATTCCCCCAAAATGCAAAGGGTCGGCGGTTCACAACTGCTAACTACTATATGCAGATGAAGAATGGAGAAAGGATAGGCAGGACGTGGCTAGTGTACAGCAAGGCGAAGGCGCAGCCATGTGTTTTTGTTGCCGACTTTTTGGCAAGGGAGATACGCAGCTGAGCTCCACCAACGGCTTTAGTCATTGGAAAAATCTCCAGGCTCACCTCAAGTACCACGAGAGGTCTGCTGAACATATCAAGAATATGGATGCCTGGCACACACTGAATGCACGCCTTCAAAGTGGCACAGCTGTAGATCAGGGGACACAGAAGTACAGTTAATGGCCAAATTTGACCCTGTGATGAAGGAGCATCTCTGGAAAATTAAAGAGAAACAGATTGCCGATACCTACCTGAGCAAAGGCATACAGAATGAATTAATATGCCTTGTTGCCCAGTGCACCACTGATACTATAGTGGAGCATGTGAGGAGGGCCAAATACTATGCAGTCATCATGGACTGCACTCCAGATGTAAGCCACAATGAGCAGCTATCAGTGCTGCTGCGAATTGTCAACAGTGAGCTCACAAAGGGCGTTTCTATCCATGAGCACTTCATGGGATTTCTTGTGGCAGATGATACCACTGGCCAAGGTCTTCTGCAGCTGTTTCTGGGACACCTGGAAAGATTGGGGTTGGACCTCTCCAACTGCCGAGGCCAATCTTACGATAATGGCAGCAATATGCAAGGCAAAAAACAGGGTGTCCAGGCGAGGATGCTGGAACTCAACCCCAAAGCACTGTGTGTGCCATGTGGCAGCCACACCTTAAACCTGGTGGTGGGGGATGCTGCAAAGTCCTCAACCATTTCTCTGGGATACTTTGGCACACTACAAAGGCTGTACAATTTGTTTAGTGGCTCTGTTCAGCGTTGGACCATCCTTCAGGAGCATGTGAAAGATTTGTCAGTCAAGGCCTTGTCCACTACAAGATGGGAGTGCCGTGTGGATGCTGTCAAGGCTGTGCGCTACCAACTTCCTGAGATTGTTGATGCATTGACAGCTGTGCAGATGCATGCAACATTGAAGAAGGATCCAGAATGTGCCTCCACTGCTGATAGCCTCAAGGAGAACATAATGAAGTGGTCATTCGTGGAGAGCACCTTTGTTTGGTACGACGTGTTATATCACATAAATCGCGTCAGTAAAATCTTGCAGAGCCCCAGTGTGTCTATTGAGACACTAAGGAGAGAGGTCATGGCAGTGTCAGACTATCTGGAAGAATATAGGGAGTGTGGCTTTAATTCTGCACAAATAGATGCCAGGGGAGTGGCAGAGAAGATGGAGGTGGAGATGAGCTGGCCTGTTGTGCGACAGAGAAAGAGGAAGAGGCAGTTTGATTATGAGGGAAGAGATGTGGATATGTCTACTCCAGAGGAGCTCTTCAAAAGAGAGTTTTTTCTCCATCTTGTTGACACAGCCAGTGCAACTTTAAGAGAACAATTCTCTAACATGCAGGTCTTCTTTGACCTTTATGGGTTCCTTTACTCATCTGACCTATTGAGAAGCACCATTCAGAGAGGGAAGCTTGATGATTGCTGCAGAAAACTGGAGGAAGCAATAGGAGATGTGGAAGCAGAGGACCTGAAGATGGAGCTCAAAGGAGCTGTCCGGTCCTTCCCTCCACACATCACATCTCCACTTCAAATGTTAGACTACATTTACAAGGAGAATGTCTTAGACATTTATCCAAATGTCAGCATAGCCCTAAGACATCTCCTTACTCTCCCTGTCACTGTTGCTTCAGGTGAGAGAAGCTTTTCTACCCTGAAACGCCTGAAAACATACATGCGATCTACAATGGCCCAGGATAGGCTGTCTGCCCTTGAAACCATCTCAATTGAGCATGAGGTCCAACAATCCCTTGATATGGATGCAGTTATAAGCAGGTTTGCAGAGGCCAAAGTGAGAAAGCTCAAATTTGTTTGAAAAGAAACTGCCACCTGTTCAGTGTTCATAAGATAAATAAACAGGAAAAAAGAAGCAGGAAATAGTGACAGTAAGGCCAGAGACACATGGACATTCCAGGGAGAGAGAAGCAGAAGAAGAGGTATAGAAACAGAGAGAGAGAGAGAGAGAAGGAAGAGAGAGAAGCAGAAGAAGAGGTATAGAAACAGAGAGAGAAGGAAGAGAGAGAGGAGGACAGCACAGAGACAGGGACAAGAAGTGAGGTAATGATTTTGCTGTGCATTCCTGTGACTACTTGAACCGTGCTTGATAATTAATCATTTAATCATTATCATCTCAAGCAAATTGAATGGTTGTGCATACTGTGTATCATATTACAAAATGTCAACTGTTCATGTGTTTGCATTTATTTTTTCTGTTCTAGATTTCTACAGATGGTACACATCCCCGACCTCGATGCTTGAAAACTGGTGCCACACACACACACACACACAGGGACACTCTTCATCACTCACTCAGACTTCTCTTTCTCACATACTCATTCTCTCTTTCTCTCACACATGCACTTACACAAACTCTGCCTCCTCTCGCTCTCTCTCTTTTTATAGCATTGAAAGCTTCAATTTCCTTTAACTATTTTTTTAAATAAATATTTTCCATTTTGACATACGATGGTGTGATATCTGAAACTTATTTCTCGCATATTAATGTTGATGAGCCCCCTCGCTAAATTCGCCTTGAGCCCCCAAATTGCTAAGTCCGCCACTGAGGAAGTGTCAGATGAGGCAGTAAAGTCCAGTCAGTGGATTTGGATTAGAAGAAGCAATAGTAGCTGGGGGCCTCAGTATGCTTCACCACCCGATCAGTAGGCGTCGCTACGTTAAACGACCCAATCTCGCGACGTCTATCGTGAAAGTCGTTGATTGATTGTTTACCTTCTAGCTCCGTTCCACTCCTCACAGTGAACGATGGCGACCGAGAGAGAAATTCTTTTGAAATGTTGACCGGCACACAGTAAACTCTTTCAAAAATGGCGGTGTTGTTGTTGTGAGAGGAGGGAACTAACTAACCGGTAAAGTGATTCCGGAAATGATGTTGTTAGCCGACCAATCACAACCCTTGCGATCTCCGTCACCTCAACGGATAGATAGGAATTTTGGCCGACGCACGCAAGCGACAGAGAGCATCTCCGGGAGGGTCTCCATCGACGGAGGGAGGGCTCTCCGTAGACGACCATAAATCAGTCTTCAGGGAAAACATACTCTAGGAAGAGACGAGGAAGAAATCCAGGATATTTAAATGGAGGGTGTGGCCCATGTGAGTCTTTTGAAACCAGGCGGCCATTTTAGGTGAGTTTGCCTGTATGGCTTTTTTTTGCTGGCATTTTTAGTGATTGTAAGACTGTTTAGGTGAGTTTGTCTGCTGAATCTGCTAGTGTATCTTGTCCTGCCTCCACCTCTGGCACCCTCTATACTTTCATTACACCCGCCCCGAACCAGGGTTTAAATCCCATTCCTACTTATCTTTACCTCTTTTATTTCTACCCCCTACCCGAACCAGGGTTTGTATCCCCACCCCGCTATGACTGGTGAGAGGCTGGGGTAGCTTGTGGTTGTGGAAAAAAATAAAGATGGTGGTTGTGGTGTGAGAAGCAGTGATGGCTGGCATTAGGGGAGTGATTCTGGGACGCCAGTGATCGTTGTCTAAACTCCTGGAGGTGTCGTGGGCCCAACTAGACGAAACGCTGATGAAAGGAGGTTCCTACCTGATTACCCCAATGACATGTTGGTCAGCACTGCTCACTGATCTATATAGGGAGTATAGGGAATTTTTCACTGAGTCTGGTCCATTTTTTTTCTTTAGCACAAGTTTCTTGTGTTACCTCGAATTGAAGAAAACTGTGCATGTTTTTGTTGTGCTTCTATTGCTCTGCACAATTGTAAAGCTTTGAGAAGAACAGCTTCAAGCCACAAATGTTCACTAAAATGCAAAAGCTATTAAAAACAGACTAAAATAGTGTCCCCACTGAGATACCATATTGGTGGCACATGGCTTTGTTAGTCTTGCCTTAGTGATCTTTGGAGAGCAACAGTATTCAATTCAGTTCAGTTTTATTTATATAGCACCAAATTACAACAAATGTCATCTCCATCCATCCATCCATCCATTATCTTCCGCTGGTCCGGGGATCGGGTCGCGGGGGCAGCAGCTTGAGCAAAGAGACCCAGACGTCCCTGTCCCCGGCCACTTCCTCCAGCTCTTCTGGGGGGACCCCGAGGCGTTCCCAGGCCAGCCGAGAGACATAGTCTCTCCAACGTGTCCTGGGTCTTCCCCGGGGCCTCCTCCCAGTGGGACGGGCCCGGAACACCTCACCGGGGAGGCGTCCAGGAGGCATTCTCACCAGATGCCCGAGCCACCTCATCTGACTCCTCTCGATGCGGAGGAGCAGCGGTTCTACTCCGAGCCCCTCCCGGATGACCGAGCTTCTCACCCTATCTCTAAGGGAGAGCCCAGACACCCTGCGGAGGAAACTCATTTCGGCCGCTTGTATTCGCGATCTCGTTCTTTCGGTCACTACCCACAGCTCGTGACCATAGGTGAGGGTAGGAACATAGATTGACCGGTAAATCGAGAGCTTCGCCTTCTGGCTCAGCTCCTTCTTCACCACGACGGGCCGGTGCAGAGCCCGCATCACTGCAGACGCCGCACCGATCCGCCTGTCAATCTCCTGCTCCATTCGTCCCTCACTCGTGAACAAGACCCCGAGATACTTGAACTCCTCCACTTGGGGAAGGATCTCATTCCCGACCCGAAGAGAGCATTCCACCCTTTTCCGGCTGAAGTCATCTCAAGGCACTTAAATGATATAGTCCAATTCAAGCCAATTGAAGTTCAATTCGTTGTAATCATAATCCAATCAAATCCAATTAATTAATTTCAAAATAATCCAATTCATTCATATAGAGCCAATTCAAAAACAATTTCATTGCTAAGGAAACTGTTGTGGAGAAAAAGCAGTCGGACTAGTCGGGTCAGCCTCTTATGGGGAATTTATTGAACAGACTGTCACAGAGACATGTACATTTCAGCATGCAAGGAAACCCTTCCTCCAGACTTTGCTCTCCTGGACGGACGCTGTCTGCCAACACCCACACTTGGATGCTCATTAGTGTCAGAGATCTTAACACCTTCATTTTGTTCATCCTTTCCCTCGGACTTAACTTTGTCTGTGACTTTAGTCCGAACCTTAGTGCAGCGATTCAAATGGTACCATGTGTTGCTACCTTCCACTTCAACTGCCGTTGGCGTTGCTCGCGCCACTGTGTGCGGTCCTTCTCGTCTCGGCTCGTGCCACTTCCTCCGGAACACTTTGATGTACACCTGGTTGCCCGTTGCAAGTTTCTGAACAAACGCTGAACCATTATCTGAGCTAATCTCTGATGGAACACCAAACCGAGGAATCACTTCTCATACCAAAAACTTTACTACCATCTCAGCCCCTAAATCCTTGGATGGAGTTGCTTCGACCCATCAGCTGAAACAATCAATCACCACTAGCATGTTTCTTTTACCTTGTACTGTTTTAATCATGTCCACATAGTCTATGACCAATGACTTAAAGGGTCCTTCTGGCACCGGAATGTGTCCCACTGGTGTCTTCACACCCTTTCGCACATTGTTCTGTGCACAGATTTCACACTGACCCAACACTTCATCAACCATTGCATGCATGTACGTTGACCAATATCTTTGTTGTTTTACCTTTTTCACTACCTCTCCCCTGGCACAGTGATGCACAATGTGAACACCAGAAATCAGCATTGTCAGCAGAGCCACCGGTGCCACCAGGAGACCATCATGTGATCTCCACAATCCCTTTTTGTTGTTTGTGGCACCTCTCTGCATCCAGACATTGTGCTCTCCCATCCCTGCTTCCTGTTGCATTAGAATAATGTCTTCTGGCGTGACATCTAGCTGCAGTGACACCATTGTTGCCAAAACAGCAAGCTGGCACTTTGATGCTATTTTTGCTGCTTCATCAGCCGCATTATTATCTTGACTGACCATTTCATTACCTTTACCATGAGCTTTACATTTTATCACTGCCAGTTTCGAGGGGAGCATCATGGCTGCAATCAGCTCCTTTATTTGGACCTCATGTCGCACTGGACTTCCGTCTGCCCTCCTGAACCCTATCTGCTTCCAAACTGCTCCAAACAAATAGCAAATACCATGAGCATATGCAGAATCTGTGTACACATTTGCAAACTTACCTTTTGCCAGTAAACATGCTTCCGTTAATGCCTTCAGTTCAGCCAAACATGGCTGTTCACACTTCTCAGCTTTCACCGTCACAAAGTCTCCACCTTCTTGTTTCACAACTGCAAAGCCTGCATGATTACCCAATTACCCTAAAGCATGATCCATCCAAAAAATAGGTGACATCAGCCTGCACAAGTGGAGTTGCTTCTAAGTCAGGTCTTAGTTTAGTGTATCTTATAGTTTCTGCTACACAGTCATGTGGTTCTCCTTCAAACTCAAGTGGAATGACATCTGCAGGATTTGATGTAGTACACTTCTGTATTCTCACATCTGGATGTGTCAAAAGATGCATAAACTGCAAACATCTTGCCTGAGTCACGACATACTTTCTCTGATTTATTAGTTCTGAGATCTTATGGTGGGTTAGGATGTTGACTGGATACCCCATTGTTATTGTGGATGCTTTCTCATAAGCATACTGCACTGCTGCCAACCCTTGATAACACGGTGGCCAGCCTTGTACAACATTATCCAATTTTGTACTGTAATAAGCAATGGCTTGTTTTCTGCGACCACTACACGTTTCCTGCATCAGCACTGCAGAAGCATACATGTTGTGTCTATTGGACAACAGAAATGTCAGCACCCTGCCTCCTCTCTCCCTGCCTCAAACAAACAAACAGATTCACAGATAGATGCAGGTGATATTCATTAGGCAATCACTCAGCCCCAGTGACACACCCACAGCCACACACACATGCATTACCCCCAGTGACAAGTGAGAAACATATCCCTGCCTCTACAGTAGAAGATCATCTACATAGCGTAGTAGTGTGCCGTTCAATGCGAGGCCCTCTAGGTCTTGTCCAAGGACCTGGTTAAACACATGAGGGCTGTGTTTAAAACCTTGGGGAAGTCTGGTGTAAGTGTATTTCTTACCTCTATATGGGAATGCAAACAAATACTGAGATTCTTCTGCCAGAGGAACGCTGAAAAATGCAGAACAAAATTAATTACTGTGAAAAATTTTGCATCAGGAGGCACGTTGGTGAGGAGTGTGTACGGATTTGGCACCTCTGCTGGCCAATCCTGTACAATCGCGTCTATCATGCGCAAATCATGTTCCAACCTGTACTTGAACTTGTCTGCCTTCAATACTGGAAAAATTGGAGTATTACACACACTGTCTGTCTCAACCAACACTCCTTTTCCTACAAAACCTTCTCTGGTAATTGCTAATACTTGCTAACCTAATGCAAATTTAAACTAGACTGATATTAGCTTTCTAGCTGTTGCTAATAAATGCTAATTTGGAACTAAATCAATATTATCTTTATTGCTATTGCTAATCAATGCTAGATTATTGCTAATTGAGAGCTAGGTTAATGCTCAACCTGCTTTAATGTGACTCAGGCTAAGGGCGTTGCCCTAACTTTTGCCCTACCCAGATGCTTCCAATCGAATCTATACAAAAGGACCTTTCACCAATCCAAATGAAACAACAATGCACGTCACAGCTACGTAAATTCTGACCAATGAAATATGAACACACCTCTAAGCCTACCTCCCAGGATCTTATTAACTCCTCCCAATCTGTAATCTTGTAAACAAAAGATAAAAATTGAACCACACCCTATTCTTCAACTCAAAATGGCGTTTGTAACACTTTTGTGACAAATTAAGAAAGAGGCCAAAATACAATTTCACAAGACAGGGAGAAATAGAGTTCAACAATAATTTGGCAGTCCTCACAAACCTGTGCACATATCAGGACGCACAGCTGGGCGCTTGAGGTGCAGACACTGCCAGACCAAGACTCCTGTAAAGTGTGCCGCATATGATGTGCCCATGTGCTTTGTGCCAGGTTGAGACTGCTACAATGATTAGCCTGTTGCCAACAGCAAATAATGTAAATACCAATTGGAAATAGTGTGTAGTGTTGTTTACTATGTATTTATTTTTCATATAAAATAACTGGATTTTAGACCATACTATTTGTTCTGCCCTCATTAAAGAGTTCCCCTTCTTCAATTAGACAGACAGATGACTCCCATCACACACTGGTCAGATTTGGTAGATTTATTCAAACTGACAGCATATAAATAGGTGTGAAACTAAAATGAAGAAACAAAATAAAACACACAATCAGCATAAAATATGTAATCACTAAAATATCTAATACAGACCCCCAAACATAGGGCCTACAACTAGCCTAGAAAACTACTATAGTATCTAGCTGGATATATGAAATAGCATGTCAAAGATCAATAGCTCTCACTTCGATGAAATTACAAAGATATGCAGAAATATACACATTATATATTTATACTAACAATATCCTTCAAAAATACTTACAGACAATGCTTCTATACGTGATTTCAAAAGAGGATGGATTAAGATGTAGCTGATGCTCACACTACCATGCCAATACTGGTCTGAATTTCAATATGCCTGCCCAAATGTTAAGCCCAACCCCAAAACCAAAGACACCACCTAGTGGCAGGAGGAGGAAATAGCACACTAATTACTTGTGAAATGAACTCAGTCCAGAACACTATTGTTTGGACTTTTTTTATTGTATGTACACAGTTGTGTTTGTAGCTTTGTCAGTAATTCTGACAGTGGATCTGAATGTGGGATAGGACAGTCCCAAGTGTAACTGTCATATTCTGGTTTTGACTCTGGCTTGTGCCCTGTTTTGGTTGTTTTCTTTTAGTTTGTTTCTGGGTTTCTTTTTCCCTTCTCTCTTCTGCCTGCAGAGGGTGTGCATGTGGTAGACAGAGCTGACATGCCTGTTTGGAGCTTCACGAGGCACACCTGTTCCTGATCGGCGCAATCAACAACTCTTCTTAAGGAGTTTCTGGTCGACGCGCCGATGCTGGATTATTCACCTACCTATGCACGGCTGCCTCGTGAATACTGCCTGGGCCTGCTCTGCTCCCCCCACGCCACTGCTCCAACACCCTGCCTAAGCTCTACCCTTTTTGTAGAGTCTCTTTTGGTTAAATTCTTGGACTAAAATAAATCCTTTTATTTTTCCCACTTCGGCTCTGTGCGTCCCTTGGGTCCTCACATAACCGTCCGTGACAGTAACCTTTCATTAGAGCCCAAGATCATGACTGTATGTTGAAGCGTTCAAGAATAGCAGCCTTTTTTCCCATGGTTTCTCCAAATGGCACACTTTTGGCACGCTTGGTCCTTAGAAAAACCTGTACAAAAAACTTGTTTTTTGCTATGTTAGTCAAATTTGAAGTGGGACTAGGTAAGACTGTAGTCTCACTGTGTTTTCCAGTCAGCAGCCCTATGCTAAAGTCACTTTTAAGGAAAATATTTGGGAAGAAAAATTAGGCAAACATACAAATCCATCTTTTTCAGTGTATTCAAGCTCATACTGGACAGTAGCACTTTTTAGGCTACTTTTTTTTTTTAAATTGGCTTTGTATGCATTAATTTGGACTCATTTGGAATTGAATTAATTGGATTATGATTGTATTACAATTAATTGGATACTAATTCGCTTGAATTGGATTGTATATTTAAAGTGCTTTGAAATGACTTTGTAATTTGGCACTATATAAATAAAATTTTATATAATTTCATAACATGTAATGGAGAGGCTGCACGGTGTGGTGGTTGGCACCGTCACCTCACAGCAAGAGGGTTCCAGGTTCAACTCCTGGCTGGGTTCTTTCGGTGTGGAGTTTGCATGTTCTTCCCGTGTTTGCGTGGAATTTCTCTGGGTACTCTGGCTTCCTCCCACCGTACAAAAACATGCATGTCAGGGTAATTGGTGTTCTCTAAAAATTGTCCCTCGGAGTGAGTGAGTGTGTGTGGCTACTTTACTAGCTTTATACACTCTGTTCTATACCTAAGGCATTTATATGATTAAAGTACTTCATTTTTAATTTGATCCTTTCTTTGTTTTAAATCAAATATTGCGTCCAGTTGTTTGTAAACCTTTTTGTCCATTGTCCACTCATTGTTGAGCTCTGTAGGTCTCTACTATTCTCACCCATTATCAATGTTTGTATATGAAGCTATGCAATGTAACTACTTTTGAAGTAACATTGTGATGCTATTAAGCACTTTATTGTACTGCTTAGCCTAATATACAGTGTATAAGTGTATATAAATATTGTGTATAAGTCTTATACACTGTTACATTCTCAGGCTCTCACTGCAGTCCGTATGCTGAAATTCTTGTGCAGCATCTCTCACATTAGTCTCAAATATAAACAAAGTCATTAGTTTGGCTAAGTAGGGTCTCCAAGCTTAGCTTGAAATAAGTCATGTTAGCATAAACACAACTGACTTAGACTGCCTTTAAAAGCTTTGACTAAGGCGCAGAGTGTCCTCTTCTCTGACTAATCACTTTGGTATTTTGTGGCTCCTGAATGTGACGAGCTGAATTTAAAACACCATGCCTTTCTAGTGGGTGTTTATTTAACCAGAATTACATTCAAATATTACTACGCTGATGCTGAGCAGACATTAGAACTGTACAAGACTTGCATTTTACACAGAGAAGCCATCGTTCCCAAGATCTCCCCTTTGCTATAGTTTGTCTTTAATAAGCTTATTGTGATTATAAATACATACAAAGAAATCTGCAAAAATACACAAAAGACTTTATCATCAACTCTGAATATCAAAGTAAACCTTTAACACCATTAGAAATCTTTACTCTGGCTTCCAGTCAGTCACAGAATAGATTTTAAAAGCCTGCTGATGGTTTACAAATCCCAGAACGGTTTAGGCCCAAAATACATCTGTGATATGTTCAGAGAATATAAAGCCAGCAGAGCTCTTAGGTCCAAGGACTCAGGTCAGCTGGTCCAGTCCAGAGTCCAGACTAAACATGGAGAAGCAGCATTTAGCTGTTATGCTGCTAACAAGTGGAACAAACTGCCAGTGGAGATTAAACTTTTACCAAATGGAAACATTTTTAAATCCAGGTTAAAAACATTTCTGTTCTCATGTGTCTATGCATGAAATCTACACGATATCTTTTAATTTATCTGGACTGTTGCTTGTTTTTAAATTCATTTAAATGATTTTATTTGTTTCTCTTTATATTCTTTTATGTATTTTTAATGCTTCTTCCACTCCCTGCTGCAATGCTTTTATTTTATGTAAAGCACTTTGAATTGTTTTGTACATGAAATGTACTATACAAATAAATTTGATTTGATTTGATTTGAGAAATGATAATAATAAACATTCTAAAAAAATGACACTCGGCATTGCTACCTGTGTGCACATGAAACTGTGGCCTGTTTGAAAAACATTCAACACATTCTCCCGCTGGCTGCATGACAGTGTGGTGGTTAGCACGGTTTGCCCTATGATGGGCCAGCACCTGGTCCAGGATGTAACCCGCCTTCCACCCAATGGCAGCTGGGATAGTATCCAGCAGGGGCGTGGCTACGGGGGTTCCCCCCCAGGAACAAGTCCTGCCCCCCTGAGAAATGCCCTGTCCATCCAAAGAAAACTGGCCAGAAAAAATATTATCTCTGTTTGTGTCTTGTATTGATAGAATAAATGCAGGTGGTGATTTAAAAAAAGCATATATCTGGAAAGTTTATAGCTTTATTTATTTTTTTGTTATCGTGTTTCCCCCCCTCCGTAACCTTAACCCCTTGCTGCTGACAAAAAAAAGGCGATTTTCACATTTTCGGATGTTTTTGTTGTATATAATGATCTGAAATGTAGACTTAATGAAGGTAATAAAAGTTGGAATTATTATTATTATTATTATTATTATGCTTGAAGTTGTAGTAGTGATTTTCCACCGATATTTTTTTTTTTTTTTTTTTTTTTTTTTTTTTTTTTTTTTTTTTTTTTTTCCAGGTATTGTTTTCTGCCCCCCCAGATGAGCTAACTGCCCACCCACACATGCCATTCTGGTCACACCTCTGGTATCCAGCCCCTCCGTAACCCTGAACTGGGTTTGGTGGGTATAGATAATTGATGGATGGACATTCTGCTGCTTCTAACATTATCTGTGGGAGATCATCACACATGTAAGTATAGCTGAATTCACTGCATAGATTTTATCTTTAAGTCACCTGAATGTTGGTGTTGTCAGTTGATAATGAAGTTATTACATTTTTATTAGGGTAGAGCAACAGTCAGTTATGTTTATGGGACATGAGAAAAAGAAAATTGTTTTAGTCTGTCCAAAACCAGACATTTAAAATGCATGTAAACATGTTAGTCTGACAAAAACTTTTTTTCAAAGCCATCCTGACACACCCAAATAACAAAAATAGGTCGTTTTCTGTTTTGAAACTAGTTAAAAATGAGCTGAGGACCACGATGTCACAGACATGACTCTGCACTTTCTCTCTTGGCCATGAACATCATGAACATGAACTTGTTAGTACCCTTGATTTCGAAGATATTGTACACCAGTTTGCACATTCAAAGTCCAGAAAAATGCCAGTGTAAGATGTGTTTGCCAAATGAAATCAAGCATTTCAAATTTAAACATGCACTTCCCCATTATTTAGGATTACATTCTTTTTGTCTTGTCCGATTGAGAGAAACGTTTATCTTGCACTAAATTTTTTTACCCTTGCCTGTCTTGTTAAGTTGTGATGTGAGAGGTTGTTTTCTGTTTTGAAACAAGTTACAATTATACTGATGATACTGCATTTTACTTATTTTTTCCTTGTGATGGCTCCATGAAAATGCTGTAAATTGTTTATTGTTGTGGAGAGAAAACAGGCAGATTTCAAAATGTTTATATTGCACTATAACTTGATTGTCCTTGTCTTGTCTGTGGACTTCCTCTGTGATGGCTTTATCAGTTCAATACATTTGTGTTGGGAATAGGTGTTGTTAAATAAATATTGGATGCTTTGAAAGTGGTTGCTTATTTATTTTTTTGTGAAAACGGAGGACACTTCCCTCCCTCTCTATGTAGTGGGTCAATTTTACCAGATTACACTGATGCTGATGTGTTTTGTTTTTACAACATCATATGTGAGTGAGTGGCCTTGACAAGAGGATATACTGGTGAATTTGTAGTTCTATGAGCATTTGCACAACTGTACATCAAAAGGCACTTGATGACAGTTAGTTATTGAAGTATTGAGTATATTTACTGTATATTACTGTAATTTATTCTGCATTTTATAAAGACAACATTTCTGATTTCATACAATGTTTAAATGCATTTAAAAAGTCTAGGTTTGCTTTGTTTTTATTTTTTTCTAGCGCATCTATACTCGCTTACCGACTTCGACTTACTTTTTACATTACTGAAGTATTGCTGTAGAGTAAAATGGTTGAGTCTCTTTTTGTGCCACAGTTTTGTTAACATTTTGATTTAGGGTGACCTAGCTCAACCACAGCAGCATTTGAATACCAATGCTCAACCTCGTTTCCTGGACATTTCTTTGAATTAGTACATAAAACATGTTAGGATGGAAGCATACAATCAGATTATATTTTCTATGCCCATACTCACTAAATGCTGTCAGTTGACATATTTGCAAATCAAAATTTAACCCCTTAACGCCTGAATTTATATAGTTGTATATTAAAAAAACGTTTTGTGTGTGTTTTAGCCTTTAAGTAGATGGTAAATAATGCTGAGATTATTAATTTCACTTTTGCACAAAAAATAAATAGAAATTTTGGTATGTTGCAAATTTGCGACAACAGGCATCCTGGTCAATTTGGAGTCAATTTGGTATGTTTGGTATGTAATTTGGTATGTTGCTTATTTGCAACACCAGGCATAATGGTCAATAATAAGATAACAACAACACAGTGACAGTAACAGTGAAAAAACAATGTTTTTTTATTCACCCATTTTTTTTTACATATTTATTTATATAAAGGTTCCTAGGTCCGTAGTGAATATGGACTAACCGGCATTGGGGGAATAAAGATGCTATCTCAGCTGGTTGATTGAGTCAAACGGTTTGTAGCATATATGCGACAATAGGCGTTAAGGGATTAAATTGGGTATCTTAGTGTGGTTACTGATAACATATTTGAATTTACACTGAAATCTTCATTTTGAAATAAAACATCTACTTAGAAAGCCTACAGCTCTGTTCATTTTTTTTAGCAGTGTCATGATCATGCTTGGTTGTGATGTTTGCTTGGTTTGTGGGTTTTTGAGCAGGTTTTTCCAGGAAGCCCAGGGCAGAGTCTGGTTCAGCTCCTGCACTTGCACCTGTTTCTCACCTGCGCTCGCCAGGACGCCTTCATAAGGATCTGCAGGAGCAACCAGTCTTCGCCAGATTGTTCTCACTGCTACAGTGGTAATTCGGCCGACTCCTGTGCTTTTTCCAAGTTCCCTTACCTTCTATGTTCACAGGGACGCAGGATGTGGGGTGCTCCGGGTGCTGCAGCACCCCCCACTGGACAACAGACGCAACTACACCACTTGTGTATTAGCCTAAATTCAGGCATAGTTTCTCTCCCCCTAATTATTATTCTAAAATAAAAACACAAAATATGAATGTTTTCTACTTTTTTCATACTTATAAGTAGTTTTAAATGTCTTTTAAAAATTTGGTTTGAAATGAATGATAAACTTTTAGACCTCAACCTGGCGGGAAAGAACAGTGTGACGGGAGAGACGTTTGTTGCTTGTGGTGAGTGGTGTCAAGCTAGCAGCAATGAGCCAGAAAAGGATATCGGATTTCTTTAAAGATGGAGGGGGGCAAAAAGCCAAAGAAAAAAAGTCATCCTATGACGAGAAGGAAGTTCAGGAAGACGAGACGCCTTCATCATCATCAGCAGGGCATCTTTCCCACTCCAGCACTGACCACGAGCAGCAAGCGCTAACTGGCTGTAGTGAGAGCACCAGTAAGGCTACCACCTCCCCAGTCACTGTTGAGGAAACATGTGGGTATGTACTCGATGAAGTTCCCTTTCAACCATCAGACCACTCGTTCCCAGCCAGACGTTTTGGCAAGGAAAATTTCTCCCGGTCCTTTCACTCTGGGTGGTTTCAGCGATGGTCATGGATACACTATGTGAAAGAGCACGACATCGCTCTGTGTTTTCACTGCTGCTCTGCGATCAAGAAGCGCCTTGTCAATCCAGATGCAGCAATAAGTGCTGGCAGTTTTGTGAAGGGGGGCTTCCGAAACTGGAGAAAGGCAACTGAAAAGTGCAATATTCATGAGAAGTCGCGCTGTCATATTGAAGCAGTGAATAAACTAGCGGCATTAAAGATGACACCAATTAATGCATTGCTATCAAGCGCTATCGCGAAGAATCATATGACTGCGCAGACAGTTTTGGAGCTGGCTTTCAGATCGCTGAAATTCCTCGGACGTGAGGGGCTACCTATAAGAGGACAACACCATCGTGATGGGGTGTTTTGGCAGCTGATGCTGGAGAGGACGTACTCCGAACCAGCAGCACGCGACTGGCTCCTCAGGCGAGACAACTGGATGGGGTGCGAGTGCCAAAATGAGATTCTGGAGCTTCTGGCTCATGCTGTGCAGAGGAAGATAGTGGCAGAGGCGCAAAGCTCCCCATACTATGGCTTGATTGCAGACGGAACAACGGACATCACATCGTGCGAACAGTTTTCCTGTCATTTGTTCTACACTGACCAACAGTTCAACCAGAAGGGCCAGTTTTTGGGATTCTACAACGCAGCTGACAGTACATCTGAGACTTTGTTCCGGTGTATCAAGGATTTCTTTTTGCGCTTGAACCTACCTCTAAATAAGCTGCAGGGGTATTGTTTCGATGGGGCCAGCAACATGGCCGGGAAGTTTTCGGGGGTTCAGGCGAGACTCGGGAAGGAATGTCCAGGATCATTGTTTGTGCATTGTGCCAACCACTCCCTTGACCTGGTGCTACAAGAGGTTGCACGAGAGGTACCGCTGATATCGGAAACACTCCAGTTTGTACAGAGCGTGTCAACTGTCATCAGAGAATCCGCTAAGCGAAAGACCGTGTTCGAGTTGTCTTTCGGTGAGGAAGAAGAAAGATGCCGCCTCCTTGGTTTGTGTCCCACAAGATGGAGCGTCAGAGCCACTGCCATATCCAGAGTGACACGCTCGTTTGGCGCAGTTCTCCAAACACTCCAAACACTCCAGCAAGACCGCAGCATTCGAGGGGACACGAGATCTAAGATCGGTGGAATTCTCAAACAAGCTCAAAAAGGGAAAACCATGTTCGGACTGATCTGCTCAGAGTCGCTGTTCACTTCCTGTGAAGCTGTGGCCAAAGTGCTCCAAGCAGAACATTCCACCGTCGCTGCAGTGCTAGAGTGCGTACGGACCCTCGAGGAACGTGTGTGAGCCTTGCGCACCGAAGATGCAGTGGATGAAATGCTGAGAAAAACAACCGCATCAGCAGCTGCACATGGCCTCAAGATGCCGGACCCGGCCCGCCTTGTAAAAACGCCATCAAGGTTCCGCGACACAGACCAGGCTGAGGACATCGTCCCGTCTAAAGGAGTACCAGCTTGGAAGAGAGAGTTTTTTGAAGCGGTAGACCTTGTGAGCTGTGAACTTGACCGGCGGTTTGATCAGAGTGGGATGGCAACAGCTGCTCTGAGGGAGTCCGTGCTGCTCAATGCAGCCAAAGGATCGGTTGACACAGACGCCCTGAAGACCCTGAAGTTGCCAGAAAACATCAAGGTGCCTGCTCTTGAGCTGCAGTTACAGATGCTGGGAGGGCTAACCAAACAGCAACACTTTCAAAGTCTCAACCACCTTGCAACGTACATGTCCAGCCTACACGTCCAAACCCGATCACTCTTCAAAGATGCGGAAGCACTCCTCCATCTCTGCCTGTCTCTCCCTGTTTCTGTGGCCTCATCCGAGAGGTCATTCTCGGCACTTCGCAGGCTGAAGACCTGGCTTCGCAACACCATCACTCAGCGGAGATTGACCCACCTAGCCCTACTCCACTTGCACCAAGATATCTTGGATACAGTGGACATCCACGCCCTTATGAGGGAGTTCATCAGTGCCACACCAGAGCGCAAGGCAACCTTTGGAGTTATTCCATCTGGTAAGCAATGCTTTTAATTAAGTTCGCTTTGGTTAAATTGTTCTCAGCAGGTTGTGTGGTTTTGCTGCTTGATTAATTATTTTTCTAGTTTCCTTTATGTTATCAGGCTACTATTTCAGAATAGCAGCAGACTAATGCATGCCTAATTGGTCCTGTGTATTTCTTTTTTCATTATTACTTTGCTGTAGTTCATTGAATGAGCGCAAGTCTGAGGAGAATCAGCGCGGCTGCTTCCGCTGTGTGCCCAGGAGAGCGAGAGAGCACAAGTTTGCTAGTGGAATCAATTTTTGTCTAAAAAAAATAAATGCACTTATGATTGAATACACGTGTGTGTCTCATTAAATATAAGCTTATAGCCTTGTTGATACATATGCTTAATCTTGTTAAGGTTATGGTTATCTTGTTTTTGCCACCTAAAATGTACGACCTAATATAGTTTAGATGTTTGGTACCATGGACAGCTACGCTCTCTGGTACAGTTTCGCGCTCTGGCTGACTGTTGGGGCAGCGCGATTTGCTCTTGTGCGCGTCCTCGTCTCCACATCAGGTGCGCGTTTCCCTTCCGCAAGAAGAACTTGATCATTTCAACGTGAGATTTAAAATAAAAAAATGGTAAAATCTAGCCTCCTTGTTTAGGCTACATAAAACATGCGAGAGTAAGTCAGATAGCCTAGGATTACTCACCCTAAAATTGATTAGAATGCAGGAAATTGCATCTAAAAAAAATGAATCCCCCCCCAGCACCCCCTGGTGAAAATGTGTTCCTGCGTCCTTGTATGTTCATAGTGTTTGTTCCTCCATTGCTCTTCGCACTCTGGCACTCAGCATCCTCCCCTCCCCTCCACTCTGGAAACCCAACTGGATTCAGTACGGAAAAACCTACACCTTTTCCTGGATAAATCATACATCCTATTCACCATGACAAGCAGGGCAAATAGCAGGGAAAATAGAGTGTACAAAAAGTTGGATTAAGTCATGACTGTTCTGCTATTCACTCAACAAACATGGTTGTGAAGTTTGCAGATGACACCACCGTAGTGGGTCTCATATCGGACAACGATGAGACTCACTACAGAGAGGAGATCCAGCACCTGACAGGATGGTGTTCAGACAGCAACCTTGTCCTGAACACCAGCAAGGCCAAGGAGGTCATTGTGGACTTCAGGAGATCCAGGAAGACAGAACACAGCCCTCTCCTCATTCATGGGGCGGAGGTGGAGAGGGTGGACAGCATCAAGGCCCTGGGCATCCACATCACATCTGACCTCACTTGGTCCATGCACATATCCCACCTGGTAAAGAAGGCCCAACAGAGGCTCTTCTTCCTGAGGAAGCTGAAAAGGACTGGACTCTCCCCTCAGCTTCTGACAAACTTCTACAGAACCACAACAGAGAGCCTCCTCTGTCTCAGTGCAACAGTGTGGTCTGGGAGCTGCACTGCACCAGACAGGAAGGACTTGGCCCAGGGGATTGTGGGGAGTCCTCTCCCACACCTGGACTCAATATACGACAGCCGGGTCCAAAGGAGGGCCAGTCGTATAGCCACAGACCCCACCCACCCAGGACATGAACTGTTTGTGCCTTTTCCATCCGGAAAGAGGTACAGGAGTATCAAAACCTACACCAACAGACTGAGACACAGCTTCTTTCCCAGAGCTGTAAAATCCATCCCCCCATACCCCCACACATCCACCCCTCCACCCCCACCCATAAACTGATTATTATAAACCTCTGCAGACAGAGACTCGCACTGCACTGCACTTTTATTGGACTTATTTGACTTACTTATGCTGCTATATGTACAGTACAGTCATACAATAACCAGATTGCACTGTAACTTTTTAGTTTTTTACTTTTTACTTTAACTTTTACTATTTTTATTCTCTTGTATATTATTTAGATATTTTTTTATAATTTTTGTGTATCCAAAGCCAAGAGCTCCTGAAGTAAACTTCATTATGCCTGCATAGTAACAATAAAGAGTCTTGATTCATTATCTATATTCTTCTACAATAACAATGACTGCTATAAAAATAAAAAAATATTTTGAACTTCTTTCATGTTAAATTACATAATGTCTCTTTGAGATAAATGAATAAATATTTTTCCCACTGGTCTCTATGGTGTCATTAACATGAGTTGCTGCTTAGAATAATTGTGCTGTCCAAAATAATTCTGATTCGAAATAATTTTTTTATCAGTCAGCTTTTGAGCATCAGTCTCAGTTCCAAGCACTTATCCAAATATGGCAACTTTCAGCACCGAAAATACCTGAATGGAGGTGGCCAATTGCTTAATTGAAGCTTCAAAAAGGCACTTCACAAACCAATGTCTGTCTCTTTCTGATGGCTCTGTACATTTTTCATCCTCAGTTTACAGCTGGACAACTAGAGCGCGGCACCCTTTTAAAAGAGAATGTCCTTAAGTGAGTAATAAAGAGTAGAGTAGAGAGTAGAGTATCATTTATTAATCCCGAGGGAAATTAAAGTGTCCAGTAGCAAACATACATCAATACAAAATACACAAGGCAATACACACATCATTACACATATATCAACCATATAGCTCTTCCATACATTCAGCAAAAAGACAGATCTCACACACACAAACACACACACACACACACACACACACACACACACACACACACACACACACACACACACAGTATGTGTGTGGGTTTTCCCACTATCTGTTTATATTTCTAAATATTTTGGTACATATCTCTCAAAGCCTGCATATCAAGCGAACATTGTTGCCAACTTAGCAACTATGTCTTTAGCGCCTCATGACAAATCGACTGACTTTTAGGTCAAACTATTGCCTGCAAAAGTGAGATCTCACTACCACACAGCAGATATACCTCTTTTATATAATGCACTGTTCTGTCAGTGGTGGACTCCCTGATCAGTCAGACACAATTTGATGTGATTCGATCCTGAGGATATTAAGCTGTGCATCAGATATTGCACTGAGCATTCCAGTGTTGTAGCAGCATTTCACATAAAAAATTAATAATCACTAAATGTTACAAAAAGCTGGGTTTTATGAGGTGTATTCATAATTAATACCTTATGTAGATTTCATGTAGGCTACTTAGTTTGCTCTGTCATCAGCAACTGTATGTGAATATATAGAAAAACAGTACAACCATTGTCTTTAGCTCATTTCTATAGTAATTTTCTCAGAGTATATCATGATTATGAAATCATTATTTTAGCAGCACAGAGTAGCCAACTGGAAGATGGAATGGAAGAGGCAGAAGAGGAACTAACAGTCTTTTACAGCATCAGAATTTTTATTTACAACTAAAGAGAGTTATCAGAATATTAATTTACCATCAGGTTGCATTATTTGATAGTTACTTAAAACTGTACAAATGAATGACTGATGATGCACCATATTTGACCTTTTAATGTTTGGTTTACGTTCACACACATGCACCTAATAAGCCTTGGCTGCACAGTTTCTCGCTCTTTCAAAACCTAAGGTACATATTTCCAAGTTGCATTGGTACTGTAGGCTCCAGCAACTTTGTGATCCTGAAAATGATAAAGCAGGTACAGAAATGGATGGAGTTACAGTAGATATGTGTAATGACCAGTGTTGGTCAAGTTACTTGGAAATAGTAATTAGTTGCTGATTACTGATTACTTTTCCAAGAAAATCCAGTTACTTTACTGATGACTTATTTTCAAAAGTAATTAGTTACTTTACTGATTACTTTACTTAGTTACTTTTCAAAAACATGGCACAACCTGAGCACGCTATAAGCAATAGACCTTCCAGCCTAATTCTATTCTTTCTGCATGTTCCATCATATAGAATTGACCTAATAGCTTAACAATAAACATAATAACCATTATGTCGTATTCTCTGTCAAGGTATGCTGTAAATTTCTCTGTGGTAGCTTGGTCGGTATTTTTTCTACAATGCGTCAGAAGGATTCAGAATCTACGGTGGAAATGGGCAATATGTCCTCTACAATAAAGACAGTGACTAGCTTCTTCAGTTCAGTGGCACTAACGGTGTGTTCAGACCGGACGCGGTGCGAATTTTTCGTGCAACGTGATTACATTCAAAGTCAATGCAAAGACGCGAATAGACGCAAATTCGAGCTGGCGGCGCGAATGAGGCGAATACCGCCGCGCGAATGACAAGACGCGAATTCACGCCAGTTCAGAAAATCCAACTTTGGCGAAATATTTGCATCACGACAGCCTATCAGCGTTGAGATTCTGGACGACAGTGACGTCATGCATCCCGGGATCTTTTTAATTGATTTATCTGCCACTCACCGGAGACAGATGGACAGGCGCTCCGCAGCTGAAATGGAGCGCCTGTAGTTAGTGTCCTCCCGAGCAGTTCATCAAACTGGGTCCTGAGGTGCTTGCTCAGATTTGAGGTGGAATTTTGCATTGTAGATGTAGAAAATTTCTTCCCACGCAGAGTGTACAGCGGACGCTAATGTTTTTGTCACTTTTCACAGAGTCAAACTCAAAGGGATGTCGGTACTTCCAAGCATTAAACGCTGCTCTCTTCCACGATCTGTTATCTCTTTTTGATCTGCACATGCACTGACGTTGCACCGCTCAAAGTAACAACAATCTAATTACTGTTTTTTGCAATTGTAATCCCTTACTTTACTCGTTACTTGAAAAAGGTTTTCGAATTACAGTAACGCATTACTTCTAATGCATTACTGCCCATCACTGGTAATGACATTACATTAGTCTACAACTAGAGCTTGATCTCTACAGTATGATGGACATGCAGATCTATAGGGGAAATGTAGATCAACAGCCAGTGAAGCATCTAGGTCTCTACATGTACGCTAGTGATGGGATACTCGATTCCTTTAACTGACTCAAGTTTGTATGAGTCACTCACTTAAAGGTAGGGTATGAGATGTTTTCTGGAGCATTTTTTATCATATTGTCTGAAAACCTCCTCACGACCCCATTGCACCCACTAAAATAGAATGTTTGGGAAAAAAATTATATTTTAGTCCATTGTAGAGGGTGTAGCAAGAGGAAATGTCTGACCAATAGAAGTAATGATGAGAGTTACTTCTATTGGATTCTGACACGCCAATCAACCGTCAGCCCCCCTCACCCCTCACCCCTGCGCGTTCACAGACTCGTGACTCGTTCATGTGTTTTGAAGGCGTGGTTTCGAGGGGTGGGCTGAAGGGAGAGGCAAGGTTGTGTATTTTCAGAAATATAGCTTGCAGGAACCGTTTTTCCAAGATCTCATACCCCACCTTTAAGTGAATCAGGTTTTCGAGTCACTTGAGTCATTTGAATCAATCACCTAGAGTGTGCGCCACAGAATGAACAAACAAGTTCCAAACCACGTCCCAAATCATTGTGGAAAAGGCTCGAAATCAAGAAGTCTCCAAGGCGAAACGTTTATATTTCTTTCTCTCTAAATAAATGCAAATAACCCAAACGAGTTAATGGAGTCGATGACTCATAACTCCCGAGTCAGTAAAAAGAATCTCGAGTTTTGAATGATTGACTCGTGAATCGCACATCACTAATGTATGCTTTATCCTTTATCCCTCCTTCCCTCATTCAGTTTAGCATAAACAAAAATTCCACAATTTGAACTGCATCACTTTCACGTCACTGCCCATTTTTAAAACCCGTCTTAAGACCCATTTTTATTCCCTGGCTTTTAACCCAGCATGAGACTCTGTTTCTAGTGTTGTTTTATTGTTTTTATTGTTTTAATATGGTAGTTTATTGTTGTTTTTACATTGTTCTTGTGTTTTAAGCCTTGTTTTATTTTGTGTTGTACAGCACTTTGTTTCAGCCACTGCTGTGTTAAAAGGCTATATAATAAAGTTGATGATGATGATGATGATCACATCAGTCTTGATTGAACCATGCAGTGGTGTAGAATAATAATAAAGTCTTTCAGTCCTTCTTTTCTAAACCCTCATGATTTTAGAGTCAGAAACACCAAAGAGAGGCCATTGACGCCAAAGAAATCTAAGACTTTCTTAGGTTTATAACTGAATTCATACAATGACCAGAATGGATTTGTCCAGGGCAGTCAAGGCTTTCACAATATCAAAAGAGTGCTAAATATATTTTTTGAGAAATCTGGGTGTGTGGATGCTACCATTTTGTTATTAAATTCTGAAAAAGCTTTTGACAAACGGAAGTGGCAATATCTATTTTATGTTCTTTAAAGATTTGGTATAAAGGGAAAATTCCTTTTTTGGATTCTTTAAACTGATACGGTGGCTGTAGTTTTAACAAATGGATTGTCTTCTCAACCTTTCCAATTGCAATGAGGGGCAAGAGAAGGTTGTCCCTTGTCCTCATTGTTGTTTACCTTAACTATTAAACCACTTGGCATAGAAATCCGCAAAAGTACCAACTTAGAAGACATAAAGATTGTAGATCTAGAACACCGTATAGCTTGTATGCTGATGATGTAATTCTATTTTGTTCAATTCAATTCAATTCATTTTTATTAATATAGCGCCAAACACAACAAATGTCATCTCAAGGCACTTAGATAATAAAGTCAAATTCAAGCCAATTGGAATACAATTAATTGTAATCATAATTATTCATAAAATAATCCAATTTGTTCATATAGGGCCAATTCAAAAACAATTTCCTAGCTAAGGAAACCAACAGATTGCACTGAAACTTTGTTTTCGGTCCAATCTCCCATCCTGAGCGTGCCTGAGGCGACTGTGGAGAGAAACGACTCCCTTTTAACAGGAAGAAACCTCTGGCAGAACCAGACTCAGGAAGGGTGGCCATCCGCCTCGACCAGCTGGGGTTTGAAAGGACAGAAAAGAGGGGACAACAAACACTGTAACACCATTCAAAGGATATCTGTTGGAACAGGGAAACACGAATTATTGACCACAATAATGTCATAATATCAATTGAGAAATTAAACAGAGGAAAAAGAGAGTAAAGTGAGGAAAGGTGTGACAGATGAGGCCCCCCAGCAGTCTGGGCCTATAGCAGCTTAACTATGGGATGTTTCAGGATCACCTGAGCCATCCCTAACTATAAGCTTTATCAAAAAGGAAAGTTTTAAGCCTGGTCTTAAAAGTGGAAAGGGTGTCTGCTTCCCGGACATTTACTGGCAGCTTATTCCACAAGAGAGGGGCCTGATAACTGAAGGCTCTGCCTCCCATTCTACTTTTAGAAACTCTGGGAACCTCAAGTAAACCTGCAGTTTGGGAGCAAAGTGCTCCGTTAGGAAAATATCTTATAATGAGATTGCCTCCCACTACTCACGGCTTCACCCACATGTGGGCACATCTTGACTCCCGGGCGCTTGGCCAGGGGCACTGGGGCATGCGCTGGCTCACTAGGCTTGGCTGTCCGGAGCTCCTGGCCCTCTCTGCCTGGGGGTTTGGGGGCTTTATCCGGGGGCTTCCTCTGAAGTCTTCTGGCTGGATGCGTGGTTGTCCCTGTGGTGGGGTTCCCGGGTTCTGTGCTCCGTAGGGGCTGCTGGTGGCCCTCTCTGCCTGCTACTGATTGCTGGGGGGGCTGTGGATTGTGGCCCTATACACTTATACACTCATAATTAAGCACGTTTATCATGTGGGACCTGTGCCATGTGTATCGCATGTTCATGCACACACACGGCGTTATGGCACTTGATTTTGTGGACTTTATTTCATTGCATGTGGAAATGTCCATTCATCATTTTGAAAGAAAGCGTTGAATATAGCCAGTCAAAAATTTGGCAAGCAGGTGCCCCTTAAACAAAAATTTAAAATGTAAGCTTTTTACTTAATATTTGCTTTTTTGGAAGCAAAACTATGTATAGCTTGTGTATGGAATGCAGAGGCAACATTTGTCACAGTGCAATGGTTGAGGGAAATTACTTTTTATTTTCCTTTGAACGAGATAAATTACACAACAAAAAACAAGCTTGACATGTTTTGGAACATTTGGAGTATTTTTGTAATTTTCTGGAAATTTGAAATATTAAAATAGATATTTGGAATGATGACAAGCTGAACTGAGCTGACTGTTATTTTTTTTCTTCTCAAGAGATTGTAGTACATTGACTGCTGTAAAATAATTGCATTTCTTATGTGTATTATGAAGATGTGTGGGGGAGTGTAAGTGTTACGTGTGTCACAAATGGCCTAATAAATTTGTATGTGTTATATGGGTTAGATAGGTGTTAGGCTACCTAATTTGTATGTGGTCATTACTATATATACTACTACTACTACTACTCTCTATCTTAAGTTCTAATTTTTTTTAAAGATAAATATTCTGTGTATGTGCCTTGGTTTTGTGGTATTCTTTTTTTGTAAAATAAAAAAATACTAAATAAATAAATGGTTTTAAAAAAGTATCTACACCAGTGGCTTCACCACCTGTAACACCTGCAGCAACTGCCTCAGTAACCACAGTTTCTGTATACCTGACAGATAAAGTCAGGGCAGCTCAAATCCCAGATAACCACAAGACCTTTCACACCACAAGCTACCACAACACCTGTAGACACAGAAGCACTCATGACACTCATATAAATGCTCACATAAAAAAACTATGTTTTTAGGTTGTTTTATGTAATAATATTGAGACAGATGGCTGGCAGAGAGAGGGCTGACATGCGGTAAAGGGCCAGTGGTCGGAACTTGAACCTATACCTGCTGTGATGTGAGCTTAAAGCCTTCGCACGTGGAGGATCTATTTTTATAGTTGATCCATTTGGAGCCCCACATGTTTTGAAATGATTACATTTTTATTTTATAGATTAAAGATTAAAATGTGGATACTTTCACCTGATTTAACAGCCCCAAATCTAAAATTGTTGTGACGCTGTGTGTAAATGTAAATTAAAACAGAATGCAATGCTTAACAAATCTGATCAACAAAAAAAATATATTAACTGTTGAAAGGGAGACATTTTAAGTAAGAATAATGGCTCATTTTGAATATAATGGCAGCAACAAATTTCAAACAAAGTTTGGATGGATGCAACAAAAAGTGGTATGGAAAAACAAAAAGAGGAAATATTTGCAACTAATTAAATTATCTTTTTTTATTTTTTTGGCTTGACGCATCAGCAAAGCCAAAGCCCACAGTGGCCAGTGTTCTCATCATAGTTTGCAGCTCCATTTCATTTGAAAAGAGAGATTAAAGTGATAGTTCGGAGTAGATTCACCCTAGGGTCATTTGAACCGTGACATTCAGCCAAGTAGCTCACCCGAAGTTTTTTCGATCTTGGGTGAACATCAGCTGAGTTACTGAGTTATCCAGAATAGCTTAGTACAAGCGCTAATGGAACCTGGCAGTATCTACAAAATGACCACACTAAAATCACATGCCATGACACCAAACTTCTACAGTAGTACAAATATGGTCTGTACTCACAAAACGATGCATTTGGAAGTTTTTACATAGTCCAGGAGTTTATTATTATCAACACAAGCCTAATAGCTTCTCTGCTGCTAAAGCTGCGTCGACGTCACTTCCTTGATCTGGGAGCTTCAATGTAAGATGAGGGTTGATCTACTACTGTAGACAACAAAGTATATGGGGCAGTCGGTGGCGTAGTGGGTTAAGCAGCCGCCCCATGTACAGAGGCTACAGTCCTCGCTGCAGCTGGCCCCGGTTCGACTCCTGCACCGAGCGGCCCGAGCGGCTGCATGTCTTTCCCCTCTCTCTGCCCCCTGCTTCCTGTCTCTCTTGAATTGTCCTAAAATTAAAGGCATAAAAAATACTTTAAAAAAAAGACAACAAAGTATATGCTATATTCTACATGATTTTTTTTATGTTGTAGAGTTGTGAATTTATTTTATCAATAGAGAAATTGAGCAGCCTTGCTTTGTTGTCTACAGTAGTAGATCAACCCTCATCTTACTTTGAAGCTCCCAGATCAAGGAAGTGACGTCGACGCAGCTTTAGCAGCAGAGAAGCTATTAGGCTTGTGTTGATAATAATAAACTCCTGGACTATGTACAAACTTCCAAACGCATCGTTTTGAGAGTACAGACCATATTTGTACTACTGTAGAAGTTTGGTGTCATGGCATGTGATTTTAGTTTGGTAATTTTGGAGATACTGCCAGGTTCCGTTAGCGCTTGTACTAAGCTATTCGGAATAACTCAGTAACTCGGCTGATGTTCAGCCAAGATTGAAAAAACTTCGGGTGGGCTACTTGGCTGGATGTCACGGTTCAAATGACCCTATATGACATCTATAGCCTAAAAACAGGTAACCAACTGCTGCATCTGTGGAGAGAAAAAAGAAAGCAAACTGCAGCCATATATAGTGTCGTGTGGAGCACCTTCAGGAACATAAATGGAAAGAAAACACAGCAAACAAGCAAACAGCAACTACATCACCAGCAGCAAGTATATGCAAAGGAACATCACTGTTGTTAATGATTATCATTAAAGCCAAAAGTAACATTGTAATAGTGAGGTGAGTGTGTGAGTGAATGAATGCTTGTGCGTATGTGTGTCAATTACATGCCAAAGGCTTCACATAAATTGTATATAGTGATGGGGGGAGGGGGCCGCAACCACACAAACTCCAGAGATCAGGAGCAGACAGGAGAGGCCCCCCGGGCCCGGTAACCTCCATGAGGTAAGGAAGAGAGAAACCAGACAGCCCATCACAAGAAAGCCATGCTCCAGCCCGGACAGCAGAGGAAGGCCTCAGGTAGAGCCCCCACAGCCATGGAAGAAAGGAGCCAAGGAACAAGGGGTGACTGGCCCAGGCAGAGCACAGACTAATTATGTAAATTGGCAAAAGTTCAGTAACATGATTCGGTACAGTATATAATATTTATTAAGATTTTGAGAATTTCGAGACAACTCTGAGTGCAAAGGCTAAAAATTTGTACGGAAAGAGCCTTGTGTGTCTGCCAGTGTACGTTTTTCTAAGTTTCTTTGCTAAATCCAAATCTGCCGTTGTGCAAGTGATCGAAACCCATCCGTAGGGAAACCTGTTGTATGTTGCCTTGGTTGGGCCATCGAAAAACAATCAGAGTAATCAGGGGCTGTCACTCCCCTCTCTGAAACCATTCCTTAACCCCTTTCACACTGCGACCCGCTACCTTTTTCAAACAAACGATGGCGGGACACCTTGAGATATCGTTTATGCAATTGTATATGCAGTTCATGGAGATGTTACTTTACGGTGCGTGGGAAACCGCGCTCTCCCATCTTTCTCGCCAGCCCTTCCAGCAGAGGTCCATCATTCACCGTCCCCGAAATGTGGCGGAAAATAACGTCCTCTGCTCGGAGGCTGAGGAGCTCGCGGACCTCCTTGTCTCCCAGTTGCCCATATTAAAAAATGTCTCAAACTTGATGTAGGCTAAAACAGAGTAAAACTTGTCCTCACCTGTCGCTGTTGTTCTGAATCAGCTGTCCATTCTGTCTTTTGAACTCCTCACGTCACGCCACGCCCACGTCTGACCAACGTCGATTGCATTCACATCAAACTCGGCTCGGCAAAAAGACTAGGGTCCGACGCGGGTCGAAAGTTGAGTCGAGTTGACGCGGCAGCCCGGGTCGGCAGTGTGAACGCAACAGCGGACACGCTACATTCACGAATTAAACGGGGCTCTTGATTAACTCTCGGTAGGTGGTCTCAACCAAGTACAATTGTGCGCACAGCATAAGATAAGGGGTAATGCCTGAAGCGTCAGCCATTCTCGTATGAAGACAATCTTGGGTAAAGAAATGCATGTCTACCTGCGCGTGTCCACCGAGCAAGGCCACTGAACAAGGCAACCCTGTCCTACTTGCCTCATCCATGTCGCTCTGGCCTCACCACCTCCTTTTAAAATGTACATCAATCCCATTCCTGTTGTCTCCGGCTCACGTAGAAGGTTTCACACAACCAAATGCCACTGCAACCGTAATAACCTCCGCTCTCTAAAACATACTTTACTCTGTGACACTCCCTTGTCTGTGGGGTTGTGGAATTGCCAATCGGCAGTACACAAAGCAGACTTCATTGCGGCTTATGCCAACCACCTCTCACTTGAAATCCTGGCTCTCACTGAGACCTGGATTAAGCCTGAAAACAATGCTACCCCGGCTGCACTTTTGACCAACCGCACATTCTCCCACACCTCTCGTCCATCTGGGAGAGGTGGTGGAACGGGCCAGCTCATTTCCAACTAATGGAAATACAACCGACTGCTTCCTCATGCTAAATACAACACCTTTGAATACTATGCCATCTTGGTAACTGCACCGGTCAAAATCTACATGATTGTCGTATATTACCCACCATGACAACTCTGTGACTTTCTAGATGAACTAGACACCTTGCTCTCCTTCATCCCTGAGCATGACTGTCCCATAATGGTCCTTGGTGAAATTAATATCCACCAAGAGTCCGAACTCTTCAGATTTTCTTACATTAATGCACTTATTTGAGCTACAACTGGTTTGCAGTCCTCCAACTCAATACTGGCAAAGAGATAGATCTCATTTTCATAAGAAACTGTGCCACAGAGGCCCTGTCTGTCACACCTCTGCACTTTTCTGATCACTATTTCATTCAGTTCAGACTGAGTCTCCTAAGAAGACCCTCTGCTTCCACTGCTATGGTTTCCTTCCGCCACAACCTCCGCAACCTGTCGCCCACCCACTTCTCCTCCCTTGTTGCCTCCGCTCTTCCGACCTCCAGCACATTCTCCTCCCTTGAGGTTAATGATGCCACGGAGTCCCTCTCCTCTACACTGAGCTCATGTCTGGATAGTCTGTGTCCTCTATCCACCAAACCCGCTCAATCCTCCCAGTCCCACCCTTGAAAGTTCAAGAATATCAGATTTAGAACTCAGGATTAAATCATTAGAAGTTGTCTACAGTGCCTCCAAAGAGGAACACATACTGTATGAATTAAGAAAAGCTAAACTCTCTAAGGCTGGATTCCCCACAAAAGTCGTGGATTGTCTTCAGTTTTGTTTTTACAGGTGTAGCAGCTGGTTGTCTGATTTTTCATTGTTTTCTATGATTGTCTCTTCCTATTTCTTTTCCTTTTTTTTCTTTGCTTTCCCTCTCTCTCTGTCCTCCGGTCCGGTTCGGCACTATCACATGTTAAGTATTGTAACAAAAATAAATTAATAAACTAGAAATGCACTCAGAGAGTGCAGACCTCCGTCAAACGCCAACCTACCTGTGGATAGCGAGCCAAGTATGGACATACGTTCCTGATGTGGGCTACTTGTTCTTTGGCGTTGTCAGCAGAAGAGGCATTCCCTTCTCCCTATTCATTATTGAACAGCAGTGTTCGCCGTTATTAATTATTATTAATATTATTATTATTATAATGTTTTGTCGGGAAGCAGTGTTCGCCGTTATTATTACGCTATATGCAGTTATGCACACTGGCTTGCCGTTGCAATCTTTTGTTGTGCTAATTACAGCAAATCCGCGCACTATGCATTCTGTCTGGCTTTGGCTCTGTTTGGCTTTGGCACCTTGAGGTCGCGCCACCTTGTGGAGGTCGCGCCACCTTGTGGAGGTCGCGCCACCTTGTGGCAGGTCGCAAGATTGCAGCACAAACAGACGAACGAACATCCAGACAAACAGACAAACTCGGGCGATCACATAACCTCCTTGGCGGAGGTAATAAGCAGTGGATGGGCATCAAGGGGAGCTTCACATTCATAAAGCTTCCCTTGGCATAGCAAACGTGTTTGGCATAAACGGTATTCAGATTACAATTCTGCTGCCATAATGCAGGACAGGACAAGGGGTTTAAAAAAAACAAAAAACAAAGGCTACATGATCTGTGAATATGCAAATTAACCCATCCTCTTCCTTCTGCCATTTGTCAAACTGTCACTGTTTTGCTACTTACAAAACTCTTGCACATTTACTACTTTTGGTGCTCCTCGATTTCCGAAGTGGAAGTGCTCAGCCAGAACACAGTATCAACTGAGTGCTAATATCTCCCATATTGTAATCCTATATCGCTATAAAGTATCATATCACCTTCCCAGCTGGTTCAATTATAGAAATTAGAAATTAATATTATTTGCTTTTTTGCCTGAACTTTTTCACACAAGTCCCTAAATATTTTCTTGACTAAAAATGTTAATATTCATCTTAGCCTTAGTTAGCCCTACTAAATCAGACATCAATATTTTAAGTTAATCAAGTTAACTTATGACTTAATTTAGTTTAAGTTAATGCATACAGCTCTTACGCAGACGGATAAAATCCAATGTTGCACACTAAATATTTGAAAACTAATAACTATTGGCTTTTCTGACATTATTGGCCTGTTTGAACTCAGAGTTTGTAGTTCATAAATGTTCGGCTGCTCCTTATTTTCTTCTTATATTAAAGTACGTACAATATTAAACGTGGAAAGGAGTGCATACAGTTATTTTGTTCAATAATCATCCCCCTTTTGCATCAGGATTACATTCAGTAGGCCACTTGGTGCACTCAGAAAGGACATTAACCAGGGGTGGAGCAGTGATTTTAAATGTGGGGGTGTTCCAGGGGGCGGCACATGAGCGTCACATCAAGCCCATAGACACGACACTGAAGTTGGCATCCGATTTGCGAATTAAATGGATGGGCATAAAGGGCCATTTCACTGCATTTTTGCATTTTGATCGAACTAAACTCAGTCCTGTATGGAAACTACAATAGTTAGACTGCTCAAATCTGGATAGAATTATTCTAAATAGGTTATAGATTCATTAAAACCTTGTTTGGGATTTGTGAAACCTTTTTCTGATTTGTGAAAATGCAGAACAGGGCCATTTTACTGCTTTTTTTGTATTCTCATCACCCTAAACTGGGTCCTGTATGGAAACTACAAAAGAAAAAAGTACAAAGTATTCCAAAATATACTTAAGTACAGTAGTGAAGTATTTTTACTTCATTACTATACAACACTGAGTTAGACTGCTCAAATCTGGATGGAATTATTCTGAAGAGGGCACAGAGTCTTTAATACTCATTTTATGTTGGTGCATTACGGGGGTGGGCAAACCGTTAACATAATACATCCATGGGGCAAACGAGGGAAAATGTGGGGGGGATGAAATCATCTTGCTGTAAAAGCCCCCACGGGTGCAACACCCATGACATTAACTATAACAATAAGACCATAACCTGTCAGCTTTGATTTCTCTGAGTGAATTTCACACCCTTTCACAGGTTTACAGCGGCTTCAAAAACGTATTCAAGTTGTTCTTGTGAAATTTTCAGCTTAAGTTTAAAGGTGTCGAGAATGGCTTCTTATTCTTAATATTCATCAGCTTAATTTGAAAGAAAATTGCATATTGTTCTTTGAGCGGCGCTCCCTCTTACACGTCCTTATAATATCCGGTAGCTTCCTGTGACTGGCCCCTCGACGCCCCAGCAGTTCGCGGCAGACAGACAGAACTCGTCAACAAGTGACACGCAGACACGAGAGGAGAAAGATGCCAGTGGCAGCAAAGAAAAGAATGAGCCTTAAAAACGAGTCTAAAAAATGTGCAGAGCGTTTCTGGACATTCTTTCCTCATTTTGTATTGTGCGGCACTCTGGTTGCCTATGCAGCGCTTGGTGCGCTCATTTTCCAGTACATTGAAGGAGGGAGCCCTTCCACCACTGAGAAGCAGTACCGACAGTTTCTGGGTGAGATTGTCTACATCGTCCAGAACGACACCAGTAAGTTGGCATAAATAATCCATTTTAACAGTCTTGTTAATTGTGTTTGGAATAATTTGACAAGATAGAATTTATTGCCAGTCAAATATGTGATCATTTGATCGATGCTTATTTAAGATTCATTTATAAAGTAACTTTTAATTAATCAGCTATTTACGGATGGCTCACCTTTATCGATTTGAGTTTCGCTCAAATTTTTTCACTTTAATTTCAGGTAACAGCTCCTGCACACATGAATGTGTAGTGAACGATGTGGAAGCAAAGATGAAGGAGTTTAACTCTTTATGGTTCCAGAGACCCAGCAGGTGGAGTTTTTTTGGCTCCATGTTCTTCTGTTGCACTGTATTCACAACAGTTGGTAAGTCAGTATATGATCAAATCTGCAGACTCCAAATATCAGTAAAAAGCCAAAGAATTACAAATAAATCCAATCTATCTATTTATATATGTATAGCACGGCTCAACGACCAACAGTACCATATCATTCATTATCAACACAAGTCACTGTAACTTGGGCCACATTTGGTCCAACTATCCTAAAGATATTAACCACATTCTTTATTTTCACTGTTTTATTATTTGGTTTTATTAGATTTTTTTTTAAACCTGTAATATGCTTGACTGTATGACATAAATAATTTCTGACTTAAATCATATGAAGTCATGAGCACCAGAGAATTTGAAGAACTTGTTCAGAAAATTTTAGTAAAATTTGATAAATTTGATAAATCAAATGATTGGTTGACACAAATTTATTTGTGTCCAAATGATCAAAATAAAGTTTGCTGGACAAAGAATAGGAAAATTTGGCAGTGAGAAAATTTTGCAACAATTTTTAACACTCAAAGAGCCAGAAAAGAAAACACCGGGGGCTGCAAATACTTTTTGACATTTAAAATTAAGATATTGTTTTTTACCTTTATGCTTTGTGTGTTGCTTACGAAATCCATGAAATGCTACAGAGAAAATTTTATTTTATTTATGTAATGAACGCATTTTGAACATTTGGTACTGAAGCCAAGAACAGCCATGGATTTTTTTTTTTTATATAAAATACACTTCAATTGGATACTTTTTTGGATAGCATAAAGGATGAAAGAGCCCCATGTGGCTCCGGAGCCGCGGGTTGCCGACCCCTGGTCTAGATGGAGAATGACAGTAGAATTACAAAAAATGGAAAAGAGACTGATTGGCTGGATGAGCAGAGAAACAGTAAGACCATGTGACCAAAGCAGTGATGTCATAATTAAAGCTGCAGTCGGCAGGTTTTCAAAATTGCGAGTCTAAAGTCGGAAAATTCGAACTGATACAACTTTCAGGTCCCTCCCCCAACCTCTAACAAGCTCCGAATCGCCCCCCAAACCCCTCCCCCTCTGTGGACGAGGTTGTGCAGGTGAGTTCACACCAGTGTGAGCGCACACAAGCTGGGGCAGACTCACGCTCAGCAGCGTGTGCACAAGCTGTGATTGACAGGTAGGATTCCTCCACCCTAACTTGATTGGTTAAAAACAGCCGGGAGCGCTCGGTTTTTGCAAGCATGATTACAGGCTTCAGAGGGAGCTACAGATTTCGTTATTTTTCCTAAACAGCCTATTTAATATTCTGCTTCCAGAATCCCATGACAGTTCAAGCTAATATGACTAAAATAAAGTTGCCAACCGCAGCTTTAACATGGACTGTAATCTGTGTGCAATGGAAACTTGCTGTCATGCTGTCAAACAATATAACCGGATGAAAGCATGTACAAAATGAAAAGTACTGGTCCATACACAGAACCCAGCTGAAGCTCAAAAATGTGCCTCTGGTGCGCAGATACTTTTCTTTTTTTAAATGAAGAAACTTGAATCTATCTGATTAAGAAAATAGATTGACCAAATCCAAATGAAAGTGTTAAGGGAAAAACACCCTTTGAATACACTTTAAGTAAAGCACATTGAGTTGCCTGTGGTATGAAATGCGCTATATAAATAAAGATTGATTGATTGATTGATTGATTGATTGATTGAATACTTTGGTTGAGATTAGGGGTGGGCAATTTTGCTATGAAATGATATTACGATATTTTTCTAAAATATCTCGATAACTTCACAAACGATTTGGCCGCACAATAAGTTACAGCATTGGTTGTGTCCTTCCACCATTTGCTTGACTTGTCATAAAGTGTACAGCTAAATAGAGCCTCTGCCATTCCGTGCTGTACTAGTTTGGTTTGGTTTTTTGCTTGCAGTCCCCGACTCTTTGAAGTCTCTCGAATCTGCATACACTCTTCATAGAGCAGAGGATGTTTGTGTTTTAGGTGGCTTAACAAATTCAACATGTTTCCACCCTTACCGGACACAACCTACTTGCATGTCTTGCAAAAGATAGTGGTCTGATCCACGTCTTTGTTTCTAAAGTCAAAATACCACACAGATGTCATTCCTTTTCTTGGAATGAAGTCCAATGGTATTGTGAATGATACGGCACACCCCTAGTTGGGATAGGGTCTTAAATATCAGTTGATGGTTTAGATTAAGTGACTGTTGCTTTCAGGTCAGGGAGTTTGATGACACAAACCAGTCTAAACATGAATCTGTTAGGGTTTGTTTATTTTCAGCCTTTGGATTCGTTTTCCTCGTCTCGTCTGTATTTTGTTTCCCAGTTTATAATCTCAGTATTTTATATTTATTGGTTTAAATTACGGTTTATTATCCGTTTGTATTAGTCTATTCCAGTGATACTCATTATTTTTTTCACAAGAGCCACATTGGCAGAGCAAAATCAAGGTTAGAGCCACTTTTACAACAACATACTGAGTCCCCTTTTGCAAATATGCATTTCTACATATAAAACATCCCACAAAAAAATAAACAACACAGCCAATACATTTTCAATTAAGACCATATTTACCTTAATACTGGGATGAGCGGAAGCTGGCATGCATGTTCTTGACTTTCTTCATGTTGTATTTGTAGTTTGTTGTTGTAATCATAGTGAGACATTCAAGATGAGCATGGTTTTTGTGCTGGTTTTTGCCCTTTTTTAATTAAAAACCGATCCATTGTGCCTGCATCTCGCGCTGGCTAAAGGAGCTAGCGTGCTCTGCGGTCATGTGTGAAGGTGGTTTAAGCGGGCTGCGTTGCCAGGTTTAACAGTGCCCCCTTTAGGAAACGCCTTAATTAATACTTAATACTGGCCTGGCTGACGCGTCCACATCTCGATGAGATGGTGGTCTGGGAACTAGGTGTGCATTTTCTCGTATTTGAGGCGTGGTTTACGAATGCCTAGAGCCGTTTTATGGGGCGCTACGAATGTCTTCCAGGCTGCCTTTGCAGTGTGAATGAAATCGCGCGCAAAGCAGCATGGGAATTCCCAGGCTAACTTAATACTACAAAAACACAAACTTAATAAAAATACTTAATACTGTGCAGTATTCGCTGTATGTTATTTGAAAAAAATTTATTGTTATTGTTACCATATTGTTATAAGCTACTATGCGAGCCACCAATTAAAGCTTGAGGAGCCGCGCAATGAGCATCTCTGCTCTATTCTAATAGTTTAGTTTATGGTTTTCCAGCTTTGCCGCTTTTTTTTTTAAATAAAATAAACCACCAGTCGAATTTCCTTAAGCCTCTGGTTTGATTTCCACATTTGGATCCTCTTCTTTCCACCACTAAACTGTAACATAACCAGTTTGTACAGATGCTTCTGAAGCTGCTGTACTTGATGACACATTAGTAATAGTGAGAAAGATTGCTGAATTTACATACAGATGCACTCCCTGATCTTCCTGACTTCTGTGGGGTTGTATGAAGCACTTATGAGTGCTGAATGTCTTACCCGCAGTATAATGCGATCAGAATACTCTTAGTTTGAGTATGATGGACAATGAAGAGATGAGTTGAACTATTGAGCAGGATCCAACCGTGGGCAGCAGGAGTGACAATGACTTGGTGAGATGAAAAATCCCAGAATCTAAACAGAGTTGGATTAGTCAGAATCCCGCATCGGACGGCCCTATGCTACATGTTGTTCCCCCTCTCTCTGCCCCTTGCTTTCTGTCTCTCTCCACTGTCCTATCCAATAAAGGCATAAAAAGCCCCAAAAATACTTTAAAGAAATAAAGCCAATTGAATGATCTTGTCTGTTGGCATTTTTTAATGATAAGTTTAGAATAAGTTAATTGTCATTAGTAAACAAATCGATTAAATGTTTATTAACTGATAAGGCAGAAGATAAGGGATTTAAGTTCTTATAGATTTGCTGTTGTACCTAGTTGAGTCCTCAGTTCCTTTATGGCATTTTTAAGTTTCTGCATGTGCAAGGCATGTATGACATACATTTCATCATCTGCAGCAGTCAGTGATCATCCACCAGCTCCCTTCATAGCTGACCATATCCAGTCTAAATATTTGTATCCTTTGTATATGTGAATAACCAAGTGCAGTGTTACGCATGTGTCTGGATGAATCTCCATTCAGAAGAATAATATACCAGACCAAGAAGATAAGGGGCAGACCATCAGGGACATTTGTTTTGAGTAAAGGAGTGTTGTCCACACATGTACGATGTACTGTAGGCTGATTGTGTGATCATTCAGGGGAAGCTTCTGCACAGCTTAACCAAATGTAGTATACCTGTGTATCTGTAGAGTCCAAAAGGGCTTGACTGACACAGAAACCATGTACCCAACTTTACTCTTTAATAGCCAAATAGGGTTACATTAAAACAAGCAGCTCCTTCCCTGTGTCTATATCAATTATGTTGACAGTACAGTTTAGCTCGCTATCAGAGGCTCATATGAATGATAAACCACAATTTTCCAATGCTAGCACAGACTGGGAGCTGAGATGCTGCAGATGTTTTGCAGCAGTAAAACCGTTGCAAGCCTCCAGTAAGACTAAAGTGATTAAATATATAGTGAGATTTCCTGGACTGATAAAACTGGTGCAGCAATATTTGTGGTTGTCAGTTCTATGAAATAATTGACACAAGAGTTGATTGATTTTACAAAATCTGTAAAAAAATAAAAATAAGACAACAAAATAAATCTGAAAATATTAAGAATTCTTAGAAATTTTCTCAATTCATATTTGTTCATTCAATTATAGATATATAATTGTTCATTTCGATAGCATTAGCTGTACTGGTCATTTTAAAATGTATATACAATTTTAAATGATACAATATGCAGTATAACTTGCTTCAGCTATACCACTTCTATTGATTTTCAGTATGTTGTTCATAGGCTGTTACACTTGAGATAGTATCAGCAATATCCCCCTCTAATTCTGCACCATTAGGAAGCGAGTAATCTGATTTGTCCAACAAAGCTAGTTGAGTAGAGAGGGATTTGCTGATAATGGAGGTTACAAATTGTTTTAGGAATGGAATGACACATGCGGACAAAAGACAGTAGAGCCATAGTGCCCAAAATCAAGTCTCATACACAGAATTCATATAGAAGTCATGTTTTGTAAAGCCTGGTGTATAGAACCACCAGTGCTAATTAACAGTGTTGTATAGTAAGTGAGTTTAAAATTTTTTGACAACTTTCACTTTTACTTCACTATATTTCCGAACTTAATTGCATACTTTTACTCCGATACATTTTCATTGTTCGGTTTAGTTACTCGTTACAAAAAAAGAGAGAGAGAGAGAGAGAGAGAAAAAAAACGCAACAGTGTTTTGACCCCATGAATGTTATGCCTGCCCAAAGACGTGGAAATCCTATCTTACAGAAACTCCCCTTTTTTAGGTTTTACGGTAGTTTTACAAAAAAGGTCTTCCTCTTCAGATGCCAGATAAGCTGCAGTTCCCTCCCAACTCTTTTTTTCTTTTGTATAATGAGCGGTTGTGTGTGCACCTCCTATAGCTTGTGAAGTACAGTAATCGTAACAGCTTTTTTTCTTGGTGATGTTGGCTGCATTTTCTGTACTGAGTTATTTTATTTATTTTTTAGAAAGGTTTACAAAAGGGGTTTCAAACTGGACTCCCTCTTCAGATGCCAGATAAGCTTCAGTTTTCTCCTATTTTTTTCTTTAAATTTTGTTTATAATGATGGCAATAACAGTAGCAGCCTCTTTTGTTTAATTTTTTTCTTAATGGTGTAATGTACGCCTCATTTTTTTACTTGAAGAAGAAGAACTTAAAGGTTCACAAAGTTTGTGTTTTCTGTCTAAACCTGGTCTAAATTTTGCCTGCACTTGGTTGTGTGTAGATTTTAAGTGTATTTGACCTTCAAAGTTTACCAAAATATAAAAAATGTCATTCAAACTGCATTTGTACTTATGAGGAACATTAGACCCCAGATGCTATCATGGGGGTCACTCAGATCCTGCCAACATCTCCTCTCTGACGAGGGCATGCCAGCAAGCACAATATAAGTCAGATGAACAAGGTGAACTTGGGCACACACACAATCCCATTTCATGGGTAAGGTTTGATAAACATGGTATCCACATAACCACATTACATCAGCCTGAGCATAAGTTCCAGAGAAATCAGCAGCAGTGTGGTCAAGGACACATGACAGATACATTATCATTATTATCGAATAAATTTGACTTTGACTTTGACATTGATTATTTATTGAAATGGCCTATGACGTACATATATGACGTGTATATGGATGATTCACAGTGAGACCAGTCTCACAATGATATGAGATTATACCTACTTTTACAGGAACACCTAAGGAATGAATGCCTTTTCCTGCATAACATTTTGGAAATTTAACATTTGCTGGAACAGGCATTGGACCCCTAATTGGCAAGGATTCATCCAGTGTTTTCCTAGCTTTAAACTTTGTTGACTTTCTTCCATGTATGGAACATGGAAAACCTCCAAAGGAAGGCTATCAGGATTACGCGGGTTGTCAAGGTTGAACAGTACTGAGTAACAGACGCTGAGACCAATATACAAAGAGGTGATTTTATTTATAGTGCTGGAGAAGTTGGTTCTGGATCTGGGGAGAGATCGGAGCGGGTGAGTCCTAGTTGAGGTTAGATGCAATCTGCAGATATGATAGAGCTTACTTTTCCAGGTAGCAGGTGTGCACGGGGAGATGAGGGTTGGATCCGGGATAGAATAAGCGAGAGGGGAATCGGGGTGGACTGAGGCAGACCAGTGGCAACAGTAGGAGTCAGGTGCGTAACGGAGCCGAGCAGCACACAGATTCTCAGAGGAACAGCGGTAATCCAGGACGGAACACGAGAACAGGATCAACTAGAACTCAGAAATTTACCAGGGTTAAATTTCTCAAGTTAGCAGAACTAACAGAGCGGCCGAGACAGGTACCTTGAATACTCCAGCGAAGATCAATCTGTCAGTGCCGTCTTAAAGGGGAACTCCGGGGCATTTGAAGCGCATTTCCATTGCTAGAGGTTGTCAAATACTGACAGTAGGACACAGACTGGTGCAAATCGGCGCTCCCTGTGCGGCGATTGCGCTGTTTGCGCAGCCTGTCATGCTAACCAAATACGTGGTGGCCAAGGGGCAAATAATAAACCTTCCACGTAAAACAACAACTTGCACACTGCAGAAACGTCGCACCACTTTATAAACCATCCGACAATAAAGTCACAAGCCTTACCATCAAAACCATATGCATGGTTCTCACATTACTGGCATGGGGACGTTACAAAACAACTTTATAAACAGCATGTCACTTACCTCTTGTCGGTAGGCGCGCGCATGTGAAAGCCCAAAACAGTCAATGGACGATACTCCCAAATACAAAGCACTTATCTTCTCTAGAAAAACTGCGTTCAAGTATTTAAAACATTACAACAATACATGCCCAGTAATACTGTTGTAATGTTTTAAATACTTGAACGCAGTTTTTCTAGAGAAGATAATTGTTTTGGATATGGGAGTATCGTCCATTGACTGTTTTGGGCTTTCACATGCGCGCGCATACCAACAACCGGTAAGTGACATGCTGTTTATAAAGTTGTTTTGTAACGTCCCCATGCCAGTAATGTGAGAACCATGCATATGGTTTTGATGGTAAGGCTTGTGACTTTATTGTCGGATGGTTTATAAAGTGGTGTGACGTTTCTGCAGTGTGCAAGTGTACGGTGTACCAAAGTGCTTTACAGCAGGTAATAAATAAAAAGAAGAATAAGTAAAAACAATTAAAGAACAGTGAAAGCAATATAATACAACAAAATCAAATAAGATCGAATAAGATAAAAGTGTCATCATACTACTGGGTATTAATGCCATCCTAAATAAGTAGGTTTTTAGCCTAGATGTGAAGAGGCCCAGGTCAGAAATAAGACGCAGCTGGACGGGGGGCTTATTCCAGAGCCTGGGGGCAGCTTTGGGAAAAGGCTCGCTCACCCCAGGGTTTGTGTTCTGACCTGGGCACTTCCAGCAGAAACTGATCTGTTGACCTCAGAGCTCTACCAGGACCGTTAAAAGCTCAGATAAATACGATGGGGCGAGGCCGTTAAGAGCTTTAAAAACAAACATTAAAAGTTTCAAATCAATTCTATAAAGGACAGGAAGCCAATGGAGGGAGTTAAGAACAGAATATTAGCCAGATACTGTCTTGAAACTAAGATTTTAGCTTTAGTTTTCATGCTTGTCTGACTGGTAAAAGGTTTAGATAGTGGCTATGGAATCCGTATTAATAAAGTGTAACTGATCTACATGCCCCACCATCGCATAGAAAAACTAGTTCCTTCTCTTCTGTAGTGAGAATGACACATCATTTTTCAGTTAGGCTCAAAATAGACTACTACACTTCAGTTCAAGCATCTGTTCTGTTTTTTTTTCAAAACAACTTCAGTATGTGCGGATGACCGTATGTCATGTAGTCTGTTGTGGGTTCCTGGCCCCCCCCGTCCTTCTCCTCCCGTCCTTCTCCCTCCCTCCTCTGGTCTACAGACAGTCACGGCCCCTGTGACAGTTTTACCCACAGATGTAACAACCAGAGTGTTCTCCCCACTCCCAGCCTCCGCATCCACCGCCAGATCCAGCCCTCTAGTCATGGTTTCCAAAGTGAATCCCTCAGCAAAAGACAGAATATGAGGAACACAAATACGTCTCATCACAGTCCTCATTTAGCAAGACTTCCACAACATATGAGCCTGATTTTTTACCAAGCTTATTATGTTTATCTTGCGGCATTCTCTCTGCATTTATAATATATTGCGTAAGCTTTGATCAGTTGCCAGTTTGCTGTTTACTGTCTAATCAGATTGTCTAGTGATACGAAGGTAGAGCCAAATAGGGCCAAGCGATTGTGAGGTCTGACTTTTTCCTGGAGAACGATTTTGTGATGCAAATGTATTACTCTTTTGAACGCATATTGTTTTGAGAAGCAAAACGCTTTATTTTTTAAACCCCAGCCAACTAGCCGGACTACCTTCATCAACACCAAAACGAGGCTGGAACTCTGCTCACAGGACGCAGCAGGGGGTAAGAAGATGTTCAGAAATGATGTTGCTGATATGGGATGTCACACAGCTTCATGTCAGAAGAGGCGAACTATCCCTTTAACACCCGGGGAAAAAAAGATTATATATCTGATCTGACATGGTGATTCCTTTTAGCGAGTCGCTCATTTCTACAAGAACCCCGGATGCTTCGTCATACGGACATTGAGGTGGTGGTGAGGAAGGCAGCACAGAGGCGGTGTCACGGCGAGAACTAGGCTGACTCACAAATTGGACCCAAGACAAGACGCTTACACAGAGGGATTTGAGTAAAAGACGAGGTTTAGTTAAAGGGAGATGCAGCGGTGAGTAGATCCAGGGGAACGGGTGACTGAGAGGAGAGGAATATGGTTAGAGTGAATCAGAGAGAGTAATTTGTCCAAGTGTAGAGTAGGGTTTGTCCTTACTGAATCCAGGTGGGTTTCCAGAGTGGAGGGGGAGGATGCTGGCTGTGGTGTAGAAGGTACTGAGTCAATGGTGGGGTGAGCAGGCAGGTGTCTCGGAATCCACAGTGGAGAGCCACATCCTTTAGCTTGTAAATCCAGAGTACAACGAGCAATGGAGGAATAGATACTAGGAACATAGGAGGACATGGTAAAGACACTTGGAAAGAACCACAGAAGTCAGCCAGATCACCACTGATGTAGTGAGACAATCTGCAGATTTTTTAGAAGGCGTCTTGACGAGGGCAGATGAGGAACAAGTAGGACAGCAGGAGCCAACCAGACTCATGCCCTGGGCTGACTGGAAAATCTGCTCAACCTAAGACCCAGAAGCTGCTAAGAGTTTCTATCACAGAGCCATCACCCTCGTGAACACACAGCGGCAACCCCCCTCAACATGCTACCTGTCGACCCACAGAGAAACCACCCCGTCCCACCCCGACAGTGTTCGTGTTCATGTTTGACTTCCCATTTAAACTCACAGTCAGTGGGGTGCATGTGTGATGTTTTAGCAGTCAGGTTTGGAATGGATTTCCCTACGAAGTTGACCATTCCCATGATGCGTAGAATGTTCTGTATTGCATTTATTTTTTCTAGGTCAGGCTTGGCACCTTGTGCAGACAGCTTACCTCCAAGGAAGAGGATTTCTTGAACTCCAAACTCACATTTACTCTTATTAAGTTTCGTCTTGATGAGGGCAGACGAGGAACAAGTGTGAGAGCAGGAGCCAACCAGACTCCGCACCAGGCTTCCTGGAAATCTGTTCAGCCCAGCTGAATCTGTTCACACCACAGCCAAGCATGATCATGACACCTGTGACCTTATTTTCTTGTTCTGGCTTCTGTTTTGGTTAATTTTCACAATGCCAAAAAAGAAAGCGTCACTAAGATCAGGATCCAACATTACGTTGACAGATTTTCCTTTCTTCCCCTCTTTTCTTTTGGAGAAGCGTCTGCTCTGTTTCTCTTATAATTCTTTCTCTGACCTTTTGTCCTTTTTGCCTGTCAGGAAACTATCAAAGGGTTTGTGTAGCTGCTACATCGGTGTCTGAAACATATCTTTTGTACGTCCCGTTTTTTGGGGACAGTGAGCATCAAATTTACTAAGCACCGCATCCATCTTTTCATTATCTTCCCCACTGTCAAACACATTGAATACTCTGATGGCGTATATAACATTTTTAAATGAAAATAAATACCCAAATGTTGGATGATGGAATCCTCAGAGTTGGTGGGGGTTGAATAAAGCAGCATTGCCAGCAGAATCTAAACATCCGGTGATTCTTTCTTTTTCTCTAATTAATGTGCTTTATTTTGCAGATTCATCAGGAAGATGGTCCATTTAGAGCTATTATGACGTGTAGAATAGGTCTGTCTCAAAGTTGTAGATCCAGAAATAGCTCCTTTTTGTAGAGGACTGTAATTGTGATATTATGCACAATTAGGGGCCGGAGTGTAGGAGCTATTTGTTGTTTTTGTTTTTTGGTTCTAGTTGTAAATTCATTTAGTTAATTATGAGTAACTTTATTTGATTAATTGCAGTGCTTTATTTAGATTGGGTTTTTTGCTAATATTCTTTGTTAGTTATTTGTTTTGAATATTTTTGGAAATTGGGTCACACTGGGCACCTGAGGCTATTTGTGTAGGTAGGCACCTGGAGTACCAGCATGCACCTGGGTGGGTCAATGTTTTATTTTACCAGGGAAAAGGAGAGAGCAGCAGGCACGGTTTTCTTTGTTCTTTTGTTTGTTTTATTATTTTGAAATAAATCATCAGAAAATGCAAAAATTCAGCTTGGACATTCATCTTCTTTTGCCTGCATTAAACCACATCCCCCATGGTGCATCGGTGGCCTTTTGATACAATAGCTATTCACGTCGGCATTAATGACACTCGGTTACGCCAATAAAATTAATGTTGCATCGGTGTGTAATTTTGCCAAAACAATGTCGGACTCTGTAGTTTTCTCTGGACCCCTGCCACATCTGACCAGTGATGACATGTTTAGTCGCATGTCGTCCTTCAATCGCTGGTTGTCTAGATCAGTGGTTCTCAAATGGGGGTACGCGTACCCCTTGGGGTACTTGGAGGCACTCCAGGGGGTACTTGAGATTTTGAAAAATATATTTAAAAAATAGCATCAATTCAAAAGTCATTATAAATATCAATTAATATAAGTTCATGTATGTTCAGGTATGTTTACAAACACAGCTGGCAGCGGGGCAGGTACCCAAATGCGGCATTCTACTGCACTCACTAGAACAATGCAGTCATCAGTGCTGACAGTCTGTAAGTTTGACATGTCAGTCTTATTTTGATCCTTAAAGAACATTAGATACATAAATTCATTTTTGTGAACATTTTCTGTGCACAAATATAATGATTGTATGTGTTTATTTGTAAACAATCGAGTTTATAAATTCAGTTTTAAACATAGACCTAAAAGAGGACACTTTAAGTTGATTATATTTTGTGCACAAATCTTTATTTATAACTAAGCTATTATTATTATTATTTTTAAAGATCTTAAGCTATTTTTATATATTTTCATTTGCAAACAGTTGAGGAGAATGCAGTTTATTTGCAGTTGCAATGTTTAATAAAACAGACAGTGTTGACACAGTGTTCTACGTCTTTTTTTCAACAAAAAATGCTTTGCGCTGGTTAGGGGGTACTTGGCTGAAAAAATATTTTACAAGTGGTACATCACTGAAAAAAGGTTGAGAATCCCTGGTCTAGATGGTGTCCAGCAAACAACGTGGGCTACATAGATAATTGGCAATCTTTCTGGAGAAAACCTGGTCTGATGAGGAGAGACGGCATCCATCCCACTTTGGAAGGAGCAGCTCTCTTTTCTAGAAATATGGATAAATTTATTTGCCACCCTAAAACATGACAACCCAGGGCTCAGACCAGGATGCAGAGTTGTAGTCTTACACACTTCTCTGCAGCTTCCCACCTGCTGCTACCCACCCAATCAATTAACACAAAAGGAGCAAATCCTCTTGTGCAAAAAGAAATTATTAAAACAAAAACTTTAACTGAACAAAAACATCAAACTATTAAATGTGGTTTGCTGAATATCAGATCTCTCCTTTCGAAGTCTCTGTTAGTGAATGAGTTGATTTGTGATCATCATATTGATATATTTTGTCTTACAGAAACCTGGCTGCAGCAGGAGGATCATGTTAGCATTAATGAATCAACTCCCTCTGACTGTTTAAATGTTCACGTTCCTCGAACCACAGGCAGAGGAGGAGGAGTGGCAGCTATTTTCAGATCAGGGTTACTAATCAGTCCCAGACCCAAGATTAGTTTGAGCTCTTTTGAATCTCTGATTCTCAGTTTTTCCCACGCAAAGTGGAAATCCCAGAAACCTCTTGTGTTTGTTGTTGTGTATCGTCCACCTGGCCCTTATTCTGAGTTTCTGTCTGAATTCTCAGAGTTTTTATCCCAGTTAGTGCTGAGTACAGATAAAGTCATTGTAGTGGGTGACTTTAATATTCATGTAGATGTTGAAAATGACAGCCTGAATATGAACTTTAATTCTATATTAGACTCTATTGGATTTTCTCAGAGTGTTCACAGACCGACTCACTGCCTTAATCACACCCTTGATCTTGTGCTGACTTATGGCATTGAGAGTGAACAGTTAACAGTGTTCCCTCATAACCCTGTCTTATCTGACCATTTTCTGATAACCTTTGAGTTTACATTGCTTGACTATACAGTTTCTGAGAAGAAATTTACGTATAGAAGGTGTCTATCAGAGGATGCTGTAACCAGATTTAAAGAATTAATTCCATCATCCTTTTCTTCACTGCCATGTGCAGATATGACAGAGGACGACTACCTAAACTTTACTCCAGCAACACTTGACTCTCTTGTTGACAGCACTATAGTTTCAATGCGTACAGCACTGGACAATGTTGCCCCTCTGAAAAGGAAGGTAATCAGTCAGAAGAGGTTGGCTCCTTGGTATAATTCACAGCTGCGTGCTTTAAAGCAGACTGCAAGAAAGCTGGAGAGACAGTGGCGTTCCTCTAATTTAGAAGAGCCTCAATTAGTCTGGAAAGATAGTTTAATAACGTATAAGAAAGCCCTTCGTAAAGCTAGAACTGCTTACTATTCATCATTGATAGAAGAGAATAAGAACAATCCCAGGTTTCTTTTCAGCACTGTAGCCAGGCTGACAAAGAGTCCGAGCTCTGTTGAGCCAGTTATTCCTTTAACTCTCAGCAGTGATGATTTCATGAGCTTCTTTATCAATAAAATTGTTTCTATCAGAAAGAAGATTGATGGAGTCCTTCCCACTATTATCAGTGATGTATCATCAAGTACAGCAGCTTTAGAAGTATCTTTAGAACCTGATTTGTAGACGGCTTCTGCCCAGTTGATCTCTCTGAACTAACGACAGCAATAGTCTCTTCTAAACCATCAACTTGTGTTTTAGACCCAATCCCAACCAGACTGTTCAAGGAGGTTTTCCCATTAATTGACACTTCCATATTGGATTTGATCAATCTGTCTTTGTTGACAGGATATGTACCTCAGACTTTTAAGGTTGCTGTAATTAAACCTTTACTTAAAAAACCTACTCTTGATTCAGAAGTGTTGGCTCATTATAGACCTATATCCAATCTCCCTTTTATGTCTAAAGTTCTTGAAAAAATAGTTGCAGCTCAGCTTTGTGATCATTTCCACAGAAATAATCTGTTTGAAGAGTTTCAGTCAGGATTCAGAGTGCATCATAGCACAGAAACAGCACTGCTGAAAGTTACCAATGATCTCCTCTTAGCCTCTGATAGCGGACTTGTGTCTGTGCTTGTCCTGTTGGATCTCAGTGCTGCATTTGATACGGTCGATCACAGTATCTTATTACACAGACTTGAACATGTTATTGGGATTAAAGGAACTGCATTAGGCTGGTTTAAATCATATTTATCTGATAGATTTCAGTTTGTTCTTGTAAATGAAGAATCTTCCTCACACACCAGAGTAAGTCATGGAGTTACTCAGGGTTCTGTGCTTGGACCGATTCTTTTCACTTTATACATGCTTCCATTAGGTAACATTATTAGACAGCATGGCATAAATTTCCATTGCTATGCTGATGATACTCAGCTGTACTTATCTATAAAACCAGATGAACCCAATAGGTTGGTCAGACTACAAGCATGTCTTAAAGACATAAAGACCTGGATGACTCAGAACTGTCTGCTTCTAAATTCAGACAAAACGGAAGTCGTTATCTTTGGACCTGAGCGTTTCAGGGAGAAATTGTCTAGCTATATAGTTACTCTAGATGGTATTTTTTTTACTTCTCGTACCCACAGTGAGGAACCTTGGAGTTATTTTTTACTCTATTTTTGACTCGCATATAAAACAGGTTTTTTAGGACTGCCTTCTTTCACCTTCGTAATATTGATAAAATCAGGAACATCCTGTCTCAGAGTGATGCAGAAAAACTGCTCCATGCATTTGTTACTTCAGGATTGGACTACTGTAATTCTTTATTATTGGGCTGTCCCACATATTCTCTGAAAAGCCTTCAGTTGATCCAAAATTCTGCAGCCAGAGTTCTGATGAGAACTAGCAGGAGAGATCATATTTCTCCAGCTTTAGCTTCTCTTCATTGGCTCCCTGTTAAATTCAGAATAGAATTTAAGATTCTTCTCCTTACATATAAAGCTCTTAATGACCGAGCTCCATCATATCTTAAAGATCTCACTGTAAGATATTTTCCTAACAGAGCACTTCGTTCCCAAACTGCAGGTTTACTTTTGGTTCCCAGAGTTTCTAAAAGTAGAATGGGAGGCAGAGCCTTCAGTTATCAGGCCCCTCTCTTGTGGAATAAGCTGCCAGTAAATGTCCGGGAAGCAGACACCCTTTCCACTTTTAAGACCAGGCTTAAAACTTTCCTTTCTGATAAAGCTTATAGTTAGCGATGAAACATCCCATAGTTAAGCTGCTATAGGCCTAGACTGCTGGGGGGCCTCATCTGTCACACCTTTCCTCACTTTACTCTCTTTTTCCCCCCTTTTAATTTCTCAAATTATGTTATGTACATGTGACATTATTGTGCTCATTAACTGTGTTTCCCTGTTCCAACAGGTATCCTTTGAATGGTGTTACAGTGTTTGTTGTCCCCTCTTTTCTGTCCTCTCAAACCCCAGCTGGTCGAGGCGGATGGCCACCCTTCCTGAGTCTGGTTCTGCCAGAGGTTTCTTCCTGTTAAAAGGGAGTCGTTTCTCTCCACAGTCGCCTCAGGCACGCTCAGGACGGGAGATTGGACTGAAGACAAGTTTCAGTGCAATCTGTTGGTTTCCTTAGCTAGGAAATTGTTTTTGAATTGGCTCTATATGAATGAATTGGATTATTTTGAAAATAATTATGATTACAATGAATTGAATTCCAATTGGCTTGAATTGGACTATGTTATTTAAGTGCCTTGAGATGACATTTGTTGTAATTTGGCGCTATATAAATAAAACTGAATTGAATTGAACCAAATTTTATGTTCTGCTGTATGGATCAACATTGTCATATTAATATGGAATCAGCAAACTTACATATGTAATATAAAAGCTTTAACTTTTCCTAATGAAATCATAGTCATTACAAGCTCCTATAGCCTCATACAACCTCATACCTCATGTGTGTCTTTTCATTTCTGATTTTGTGAGTGCACTAGCACCACAGTTGTTCATTTCACGATCATGACTCTTTTAGATGTTGAGATCAAAATGAAGATTAAAGTGTTTAAAGCAAGGTGTGGTCATTTCAGAGCATTGCATTACTTACCGAGAAGTATACCAACAAGCTAAGCTCCAAAAAAATATTACGGCTGCCTTTTGTCTAAGTGCAGCCTCTAGGTCTCATCAGATGGCTGTAATGACCAGATCAGAAAACCCGATAATTCAACCAGACACAAATTTAGTGGTAAAAGGTTTATTGGATCAAAGGTGCTGGTAGGAGTTGAAGGTAGTTGGAGTCCAGATAATCCTCCAATAAGGATGTGGATCCGTGATGGTCAGAGTCCACTCCAGGGTATGGAGAACAGGGCCAGAGATGACAGTCAGGGGTAATCCAAGGTTGGTATGATCCTGAGGATCCAGGGAGGTCTTCTGGAAGCAGAGGGTTATAATCCACAAAGCTGATTCAGGTAAAGGTCGGAACAGGAAATCAGGAATACAAAGTAGAGAGGTGAGGCTAGACATCTGCTGGCTGTGAGGCTTGCAATAATCTGGCAGGGATCTCTGGCAGGAAGGAGTTGATATAGGCGGAGTGCAGAGTGGGAGAGAGCAAACGTTAATCAGGCACAGGTGAATATCATTGAGGCAATTAGTGTCAGAGCAAGAAGCAGGCCAGGAACTAAAGATTCCAGGCTGCAACATTACAGTACCCCCTCCTCAACGTCCGGCACCCGACGGACCACCAGGTTTATCCGGATGGAGGCGATGGAATTCCCTGATGACCGTCTTATCAATAATGTGTCTAGCAGGAACCCAGGTGCGCTCCTCAGGTCCATATCCCTCCCAGTCAACCAAGTACTGGGTGCCACGCCCCCAACGTCTTGACCGAAGAATGCGATTGATGGTGTAGACCGGCCCCCCATCAAGGATTCGGGTGGGAGGAGGGGGCCTGGAGGGGGGCGAGAGGCAGGAGGAAGCATATGGTTTGATGCAGGACACGTGGAATGTGGGATGAATGCGTAGAGTGCGAGGAAGCTGTAGACGAACTGCCACTGGGTTAACCACCTTAGAGATAGGAAAGGGTCCGATAAAACGAGGAGCCAATTTTCTACTCTCCACCCTTAGAGGTAGTTTCTCGGAAGAGAGCCAAACCTTCTGCCCAACAGTGTACTGAGGTGCGGGGATGCGGCGTCGGTCAGCACCTCTGCAGAAAACACTGACCGCTTTAAGAAGGACTCTTCTGGCTCTTCTCCAGGTCCGCTGGCAGCGGAGAGCAGCGGCGTGGGCAGATGGGACCCTGGCTTCCTTCTCCTGGATGGAAAATACGGGTGGCTGGAATCCATAAACTGTGTAGAAAGGAGACAGGCCAGTGGAGCAGGATGGAAGAGAGTTTAGAGCATGTTCAACCAAAGGTAAATTCTGTGACCAACTGGTAGGATCCTTTTCACAAAGCATCCTAAGCTTCACCTCAACCTCCTGGTTAGCACGTTCCGACTGACAGTCAGTTTGGGGATGAAAGCCAGATGAGAGGCTCACCTTGACCCCCAACAGACCACAGAACTCCTTCCAAAACTGAGACACAAATTGAGGACCCCGGTCAGAAACAATGTCGGAAGGTAGTCCATGCAAACGGAAAACTTCTCGGACCAAGACTCCACCAAGCTCCTTGGCCGAGGGGAGTTTTTTGAGGGGAACCAGGTGAGTCATCTTGGAAAACCGGTCCACAATAGTGAGAATAATGGTATGGCTATTAGACGCAGGCAGTCCAGTTATGAAGTCCATGGCTATGTGAGACCAAGGTCGGTGTGGAATGGGCAAAGGCCTGAGATGTCCGGCTGGCGGTCTGCGGGAAGACTTAGACTGAGAGCAGGTATGACAGGCAGCAACAAAGTCCTTAGTGTCAGAATATAACGTTGGCCACCAAAAGCGTCCCCGGATGACAGACAGGGTTTTACTTAGGCCAGGATGACAAAACAGACGAGAGTTATGACAGAAACAGAGTACCTTAGTTCGGAGATGATTAGGGACAAACAGGCGATCTGGTGGGCAAGTGACTGGGACCGGGTGCAGTCGATGAGAGCTCTTGATAGACTCCTCCAACCCCACCCGAGAGACTGCCAGTCGAACGGAATCGGGTAAAATAAATCCTCCACTCTCACTAGCTTGTTCCTTAGCTGATGGCTCCAGTATTCTGGACAGAGCGTCGGGTTTGATGTTCTTCGTGCCAGGTCTGTAAGAAAGAGTGAAATTGAAACGGCTAAAAAATAATGCCCACCTGGCCTGGCGAGGGTTGAGTCGCTTAGCAGAATTGATGTACTCGAGATTCTTGTGATCGGTCCAAACTAAAAATGGTGTCTCAGCTCCCTCCAGCCAATGGCACCATTCCTCCAAAGCCAGTTTGACCGCCAGCAGTTCTCGATCTCCGACATCATAATTTTGTTCTGATGAAGATAGACTTCTGGAGAAAAAGGCACAAGGGTGAACTTTATCATCATTACTGCGTTGACTTAGAACAGCCCCTACACCCACACTGGAAGCATCCACTTCAACAATGAATTGCCTAGCGGCATCTGGGCTACGGAGAACAGGCGCAGAGGTGAACAGATCCTTCAACTTGGTGAAGGCAACATCTGCCCGTTCGTTCCACAGGAATCTGGTCTTAGATGAGGTTAGGGCATGTAGAGGGGCTGCAACTTGACTGAAATTGCGAATGAAACGCCTGTAAAAGTTGGCGAACCCCAAAAACCTCTGTAGTTGCTTCCGGGTTTGTGGAATGGGCCAGTCCTTAACTGCAGACAGTTTACAGGGATCCATAGTAATTCTGTTAGGAGAAATGACAAAACCAAGGAAGGAAGTAGTGGACTGATGAAATTCACACTTCTCCGCTTTGATGAACAGGTTGTTTTGGAGAAGGCGAAGCATGACAGATCTAACATGTTGTCTATGAGTCTCTAGGTCCTTAGAAAAAATCAATATGTCATCTAGATAGACAAAGACATACTGTCCAACCACATCTCTGAGGACATCATTGACCAAAGCCTGAAAGATCGCTGGAGCATTCGTAAGGCCAAAAGGCATCACCAAATATTCATAGTGACCAGTTGGGGTATTGAAGGCAGTTTTCCATTCATCCCCCTCCCTTATCCTCACCAAGTGGTATGCATTTCTCAGATCTAATTTGGTAAACATCTCAGCTCCTTGAATGAGATCAAAGGCGGTGTTCATGAGTGGGAGAGGGTATCTGTTTTTCACTGTTATGTCATTTAGTCCCCTATAGTCAATGCAGGGACGCAAGGAACCGTCTTTCTTGCCAACAAAGAAAAAGCTGGCTCCTGTAGGGGAAGATGAGGGGCGAATAATGCCAGCCTTGAGACCATCACTGATGTACTTTTGCATAGCAGTTCTCTCATTAGCTGACAACGGGTATATGCGGTTCTTAGGAGGAGAGGTCCCAGGAAGAAGATCTATGCCACAATCATACGGTCGATGAGGTGGTAACGAGGTGGCCTTATGTTTGTTGAATACCTCCCTCAGATCATGGTATTCGATGGGGACCTTAGAAATGTCTGGGTATTTCTCTTCGATTTCTGACAAACAGGTGGGAATGGGAGCATTGCGCAAACAGGACAGCAAACAATTCTGACACCAGCCCCTGATTTCTCCTTTGACCCAATCAACATGGGGGTTGTGCTGCTTAAGCCAGGATGCCCCCAAGATAACTGGCAAGTCGGGCGACTTGATTAACATAAACTTGATTATTTCATGGTGATTACCTCCCATAGTCATATGAATGGGTTCAGTCTCATGGGTAACCTGATGAACTACATGACCATCTATGTCTAGTACCTTCTGAGTCTTTTGAGTTGGAGAGTTTTGTATCCCTAAAGACTTGGCGAGGTCCAAGTCAAGAAACTCAGCATCTGCTCCAGAATCAATAAAAACAGGGAAACTATGAACACGGCCATTTATCTTAAATTCAGCAGGAATAGAAAGGAGTGGGAGGGTCTTGGCGAGAGAATGACTCAGTAGGAACCTCCCACCACCTACTGAGTTTGTCCTTTTAAAGAACAGCGGTTAATGGTATGCTCATTGGAACCGCAGTAGAAGCATAACTTCAGTCTCCTGCGACGTTCCATCTCCTGTGGTGAAAGTTTGGTACGCCCAATCTGCATGGGTTCTTCTGTTTCCTGTGTAGGCATGGTAACCAAGTTGTGTACCTCAGGAGATGCAGAGGAGGAAAGAAATAGTTCCCCAGAAGGAAGGCCTCTGAAGGTGCCAGTCTCTCTTCTCCGTTCCTGCAGCCTTAGATCCATCCTAGTAGCCAGGTCCTCCAGGTCCTTCAGCGTCTCCGGGGTACTATGAGTAGTGAGCTGGTCCTTGATCTGCTCAGACAGCCCTCGGTAAAACACATCGATTAGTGCATCTTCATTCCACTTACTTTCTGCTGCCAGAGTGTGAAAATCAATAATATAATCAGTGACTCTTCATCTGCCCTGTTTAATCGAAAACAGACCTCTGGCAGCTTCTCGGTCAGGTAATACTGGGCTAAAAACTCCTGCCAGTTCTTTAACAAAGTTCTTATAAGAATAACAAATCCCTGAGTCTCTTTGCCATTCAGCCGTTTCCCATAACTTAGCGCGGTCAGAAAGCAAGGAAATAACATACGCTACCTTGGATCTCTCGGTAGGGAAGGAAGACGGCTGCAGCTCAAAATGGATCTCACACTGTGTTAGGAAGGCTCTGCACTGTGAGGGTTCGCCTTTGAAAACTTCAGGTGGTGTGAGACGAGGTTCATGAAGTGGTGATGATCTGTACTGCACAGCTGGTTGCATGGAAGGTGCAGGTGGAGCTGGAGGAGGGTTAGTAGGGAGAGGAGGACTACGCAACAAAACCATCATGTCAGAAACAGTCTTCTTTAATTTGGAAATGGATCGCTCAACTCCAGTGCACCACTCTTGTGCTGGTGACGGGTTCATCATGGCCAGATTATACTGTAATGACCAGATCAGAAAACCCGATAATTCAACCAGACACAAGTTTAGTGGTAAAAGGTTTATTGGATCAAAGGTGCTGGTAGGAGTTGAAGGTAGTTGGAGTCCAGATAATCCTCCAATAAGGATGTGGATCCGTGATGGTCAGAGTCCGCTCCAGGGTATGGAGAACAGGGCCAGAGATGACAGTCAGGGGTAATCCAAGGTTGGTATGATCCTGAGGATCCAGGGAGGTCTTCTGGAAGCAGAGGGTTATAATCCACAAAGCTGATTCAGGTAAAGGTCGGAACAGGAAATCAGGAATACAAAGTAGAGAGGTGAGGCTAGACATCTGCTGGCTGTGAGGCTTGCGATAATCTGGCAGGGATCTCTGGCAGGAAGGAGTTGATATAGGCGGAGTGCAGAGTGGGAGAGAGCAAACGTTAATCAGGCACAGGTGAATATCATTGAGGCAATTAGTGTCAGAGCAAGAAGCAGGCCAGGAACTAAAGATTCCAGGCTGCAACATTACAATGGCAGCTGTTTTTTAAGGTTGCAGTATTTGAAGACTAGCAGGCCTGTACTCTCTGCATGTTAGGCTTTATGGGCCAGTGCACTGTTAGCAGTTTATCTTTGGAAACTCTTGTTGGAACAGTTTTGGAAGGCTCATGAATTACAAATGCTGGGACTGAGAGAAATAAAACCTCACAGCATTTTTGCACCTTTTGTTGTCAGCCTTGTCGGAGCATCTTTTAGAAACAATAAAAACTAGCCCATGAATCATCCTGCTGGTATGACATCCTCAATGTCTACAAACTGTGTTAATCTCCACATCTGTGATTCACATAACTACTTTCCTCTTGATGTATTTAAATGTATATGAACCCACTGGGGTTCCGCAAGGTTCAGTCTTGGGTCCTCTTCTTTTCTCCCTCTACACATCATCTCTTGGTTCTGTCATCCACTCCCATAACATTTCCTACCACTGGTATGCAGACGACACCCAGCTGATTCTGTCTTTTCCCCCTTCTGACACCCAAGTGGAGGCACGCATCTCAGGGTGGATGTCGATGCACCACCTCAAGCTCAACCTGGAGAAGACTGAGCTGGTGTTTCTCCCGGGGAAGGCCTGCCCATACTGAGACCTGGCCATCACCATGGATGACTCCGTGGTGACATCAACTCGGACCGCGAGGAATCTGGGTGTGACCCTGGATGACCAACTGTCGTTCTCGGCAAACATCGCGTCAGTGACCCGTTCCTGCCGATTCCTCCTCTACAACATCCGGAGGATTCGCCCCTTCCTCACGACAAGGCAGCACAGGTGCTCATCCAGGCTCTTGTCATCTCCCACCTGGACTACTGCAACTCCCTCCTTGCTGGCACCCCGGCTTCTGCCATCAGACTTCTGGAGCTTGTTCAGAAAGCTGCTGCTCGTCTGGTGTTCAACCTCCCCAAGTTCTCCCACATGACTCCCCTTCTCCGCTCTCTACACTGGCTCCCTGTAGTTGCTCGCATCCAGTTTAAGACTCTGGTGCTGGCCTACAGGGCAGTGGAAGGAACAGCTCCTTCATACCTCCAGGCTGTGGTCCAGCCCTACACCCCCGCACGACCGCTTCGCTCTGCGGCCTCAAGGCGCCTGGCTGCCCCGTCACTCAGCGGTCCCTGCGCACGATCGACACGGTCACGGCTTTTCTCTGTTCTGGCACCCCGATGGTGGAACGATCTCCCGACTGATGTCAGAACAGCTGAGTCGCTGCCCATCTTTGGCCGCAGGCTGAAAGCCCACCTCTTCAGGAAACACTACCCAGATCCGCCCTCTTAGGACAACTGTTTCGTCCCAGCTTCCTACGCACTTATCTGTTTTCTAAATTGTCGGTTTTTTCCCCATTTGTCTAGGTACCTAACTTATTGCACTTACTCTAGCACTAAATATGCTCTTAGCTGTTTGGTTTTGGAAGGAAATGCACTTATGATTTCTTGTGACCTGAAGTTCTTTTGCCTACCGAGGTTGAACATACTGATTGTAAGTCGCTTTGGATAAAAGCGTCTGCAAAATTACCGTAATGTAATGTAATGTAATGATTGTTTTTCCATTAGATAAACCAAGAGTTCAGTGATCATATTTATATTAACTATTCTCATTGGGCACATATATTTACTTTGTAGTTACTTATTTGTGATTGATTTATACATTTTATCTAGTCACATCCTGCTGAACAGCATCACCACATAAAATATACATTATTACATTTGTTAGTTTCCAATACATGATAAGTGGTAAAAGGATGTTCCTTAATGGCTAATGGTTTAGAAGCAACAAGAAGCCCACAACTCTCACAAGACAAGGCACTTTGAGAGGAGAATGCCTTTTACATCACCACAAAAAGCTTCTTCGCGATTTAGAGGCACCTTGTCTTTGATGCCATCCTGTTAGTTGGGAAAATCGATCATGTCTCTGTTGTCAATATAAAGTTTTTAGACCGTGATATGTTCACTGCTCTCTTTCAGATTTCTAAAAGTGAAATTGATTTAGATTTCGAAAAGTCGAACTGGAATTCAGAATTTTACATTGTTGTACCCTAATTGAAACTACAGCATTTCTTAAATTGTTGTAGTCTTTGTGTATGTTTATAAACTTATATTTACTTTTAGGATTTAGGTACGCAAATATTCTCATTTTACTTTAAGAGGAAGTTCTGTTTTTTTAAACCTGGACCTTATTTCTGGCATAAAATATGTTCATCTACTCACCGATAACAGTTTGGTGAAAATCAGTGTCCTTCGGACGCTATTTCGATCACTTGAGATCCGCGTATATCCATATAACGGGAGATAACAGGGCATAGACAATACAGCCTCTAAATAAGGCATTATCTGTCTTTATTTCACCAATACTTTAAGATGAATGAACGCTATTGCACTGTTAGCTCAAAGCTCTAGTTATATGGATACACGGATCTTGAGTGAGCTAAATATCTTCCAAAGGACGCCGACTTTCACCAAACTGTTATCGGTGAGTCGATGAACGTATTTTATACCAGAAATAAGGTCCAGGTTTAAAAAAACAAAAAACAAACTTCCCCCTCAAGTTGACTAAAATTCGATAGATTCGTCCAGGTTTTTCAGTTAGATATCATCACACATACCAAATGAAGTGCTGAAAAGCTGAAACGGGGAAGTCTGATTGTTAAAGAAACATTAACTAATTGATCATTAATAATTCATTTCACAGTCAGGCAGGCATGAATTTTATGGTGATGGAACATAATGTCTTAAAATTACTTATACTGGAATATACTGGAAAAAATGCAAATTCAAAGTCAGTTAGCAGTTCAGTATTGATGGGCACATGTATTCTATTGCTCAACTGAACTGTAGTGACTCACAAAAATCTGCTTTGAGTGAAAAGAGATACTGTGGTGAAGTGGCACAAACACAATCCAACCGTGTCATCTTTGTAACCAAATAACAATAGGACATGCTTTAAGACATTTGGACATTACTAAGTCATGCTCATTTCAAGTAATTCTTTGAAAATTATGTTTCCTTCATATTAATATCTCTAACATTTCCTTTGCTCACGGTAAATTGTATAAGCAGACAGATTCACCTACCCCTTGTCCTCTGACTCCAAAATACCAAGAGAACAAAATGTCAAAAACCCAAGGCTCCAAAATGATTGTCCATAATGTGTGGGTGGTATTACATTAACTTTGCATTCACTTTGTATTTGGCTTAAAATGTGATGATATTGAATAATTTAAAATGTGATCATTGATCTTAACTATTTCTCTACCCCCTAGTGACCCAAAATATTACATATTTAAGTTTCAGCAATCAACAATTCACAGGGATCATATATATAGCATTAGTAAATTCATATTTAAAACCATAATTTATGCACAAGCTTGAATTACCAATAACAGTAAAGACATGAAAGTCCCTCTTAATTTGTACTTGTTCGACAGCGGTGTATGGGAATTTGATGTACCATGGGTGATAAACTGATGAGAGTTTTGATGACCAAGGACTGGGACACACCCGATGTGTCTCCAATCTCCCTCTGAAAGGTTTCCGTGGCCAAAAATCCAAGGGTGATGCAGACCTGGACGTGTGGTGGAAGTTGTGGCTCTAGCAAGCTGCATTTTTGCAGCAGCACAGTCCTTGGCAATCTAAATCACGATGTCACCCATTCGTCTGTCTCCGCAGAGTATCTACACGGTCTCGGAACACACGCTCTCTTTAAAGTAGCAAGTCAGCCGCTGGTTACACTTCCTTATATTTATTTATGATTGCTTCAAAGTAATTAAATATACAATCCATTAGTCAAGCAAACTTGATTCAAATAACAGCAGACTATTTTATGAAACTCCTGCGACAGGTCTGGACCACTCGTAAATTCTGTTAGTACCTGAAAGAAAACTTAAAATACGACAAAATTGGTGAATGCGAAAAAATTCTCTTAAATCACTCATACGCATGATTTAAAAACAAATCTGTTTGTACGAATGGTTGTTGCATGAGGGCCAAGTCTACAGGTGGACAGTATCTATTCTACTGAAGAATTTTAGCTGAGCCTTATTCACTGAGTTAAAATATCTATTTTCCCTGTTGTTGCAGGATATGGGGAGATCTATCCAGTTACCTTGCCTGGTAAGGTAGCATGTGTCTTATACGCTATGATGGGTATTCCTCTCATGCTTCTGGTAATCCTTGATGTGGGAGACTTTCTTGCTTTGGTGATGTCCAGAGCCTATATTCGCATCCACAAAGTTCTTTGCTCCCACACCTGGTCACCATGGAAAACTCGGGAGAAGACACTTGACTCAGACCATCGGGCCCTCATGGATGGTACCCTTGTTTTCAATCATGATGTAGTAACCTGTGAACCCCTCGACATCCGGCAGGTACTGCACAGCCAGGCAAGTGTACGGCATAATTCCATCCAACTTGAAAACAACAAAGCCATTTTTGAAAAGATTGTGTCAAGGGATAACTTACTGCAGAAGGGCCCACTACTCAGAGCCCTCTCCTGCCCAGAGCTGGACCAGCAGCTACCACCACCTACAGAATATGTCAAAGGGGACTGCAAAGGCATAGGGGATGAAATGGATACGCTGGATGTACCCTTTATACTAATTCTTTTTGTCGTATTTGCATACATTTGCTTTGGTGGTTTGATTTTGCCATTGTGGGAAACCGAATTTGAGGGCTTTGACTCCTACTATTTCTGCTTCATCACACTCACTGCCATTGGCTTTGGTGACATTGTACCCAAACATCCCAAGTACTTCATGCTTACCTCACTTTTCATCATTGGTGGTATGGCTATCATGTCCATGGCCTTTAAGCTGAGCCAAAAGCGAATTGTATGTTGTTATCGCAAGTGCATCAAGTTCATCGGCAGGGGTAAGGTGGAGACTTTCCAAAATGAAGAAAATAACTAAGTCATTACAAGATTATTTTTATCATTTACAAGACCTGTACAAGCTTGTACTACTGAATCAGGGCACCATTGATGCTTGTTGAAGCTTTATCAGTTTGTTCATTGTGCTGCTTATTGTATGTGAAAAATAAAAAGCGTGCATGTGTATATGTCATGTACAAAAGGAATACTATGATGATATCAAAATCCTGCATATTGACAGTACAATTCCAAAAGAAAAATAAATGTGGTTTACTGAAGAGTTAATTGACTCCATATGCCTAGCAAATTTTAAACCAAATAGTGTAATTTGATACTAAATAAAGGTAAGCAGTTGAATGACAGATGACCTAATTACTGCAGTTAGTATGGCAGAACACATGTAACAGAGTTTATGTGATCTTTAATTCCACTTACCATCTTTTGAGTATAATTGGATCCTTTCTGTTTGCATTTGTTAGCTCTGGTGTGCCCTCTCTCTGAGGTAGTAAACACATTCCATTGGCCGTTCTTAGACCTTGCCAGTAATGAGAGAAGTGCTCCAGGTAGGTCGTCAAGTACAGCACCCTGTGCAAATGTTATGTGTTAATGTGTTGGATATATACAGTATGAATATAACAGCATTGTAAATTCTGAAACTGCTCAAAGAAGTCTAACCAATGGGTTGCCATTCAGGTACATCCCTTCATGTTATAAATTGGTTATATTGTTTGATCAAGACAAGCAAACCGTCTGTCCATCATTTTCTACACAACACAGAGTTAAAAGTTCAAATATTGCTTGAACCAGCCAGCATAAAGTGTAGCTGAGCAGGTTATACTGGTGCGTGACCTGTGCTTGTGGTGCGACATGGCGGGAAGGGACAACGTGGAGCCGGGCAGAGTTGCAGAGGCTGATTCACTGGTTGATGAATCCAATTCACTGTTTCTCCAGCTACACAAGGGCCACTGACAGCACCACTGGATGAGGACTTTCACAGGGACCCCCACTTGTCACATAACTTCACTCTACCAGCAGTGTGGCTGTAAAGTGTTAAAAGTGTAAAGTGACACATTGGGCCACGTGGTGGCACTGTTGGACTGTGTTGACACTGCAATCAATCAAAAGTGTGTGGTTCCAAATATTTAGTTCAAATTTAACAGTTCTGTCCAGCTCTATGATAGCGTTGGTGTGATAAATATTTAAGGTTTTTTATATCTGACTGGTTGAGTCAGGCAAATCTTACTGGCCTTTTTTCTTGTTTTTTTTTTTTTGCTATGATTTATTTGAAGACATAGCTCTTATGTGATTTTTTTGGTGTGATCTCATCTCAAGTTCCACTGCCTGGGTCTTTAGGTCAGCGGTCAGTTGTCTGTTGGTTTGTTTCAGCATCTAATGTCACAAGACGTCACGCCAAAATAAATTGTAGGTGCATTCACCTGAGCATAAGAAGTTTGATGTTGGTTTGGTCAGTGTTACGACCCAGCTCAGGGGGAGAAGGAGAAGTAACATTAAAGAAAATAAAAATACCCAGAAGTTTTAAGGTGAAATAGTTGAGTGTTTATTTTAACAATCCACAAGTCAAACGAGAAGGGTCTCAAAACAGTACCCTAAATAAAACTCCCAAACAAATAATTACATCTAAAAAAAAAGAGGTAATTCAAAACTCTTAACAAAACCAAAACTGAGCCCAAACAAAAAACAAACCAAGAGGCTTCAAAGCCAGTTTTGTCAGAAATGACCAAAAACCAAAACACAGGACTCTTCTAAAACAACCAAGTTCTAGTAACCTTCAGAACATAAAAACAAACAGTCACAACAGCACAAGCTAGTAAAGCAACACCAAGCAAAGAGGCAAGCTGTTCTCACAATGGAACCACAGCCGCGCCTTCTGGTAGGAAGAGGAGGTTTAAATAGGGAGGCCTCTTCAGTGATTGGTCAGAGCAGGAGTAGGCCTCAACCAGGAGTCGAGCTGCATCCAGTTCCCTCAGTGGAGGCAGCAGTCAGGAACCTACATACAAACCTACAAAAATAAACATACAAGGCCACTGGCCGTAATAGTCTGTAAAATGAGCCAACTCTTGGGAGATGACCTTCGATTCAACTCACAAAAATAGTTCACTAAAACAAAAAGGTTTGACAAAAATCGCACTTGCTCTTTGCTTGAAAAATACAAAAATCACTTTTTTTATACTAATATGTAAAATATAGCAGCAAAGGTTAAAACTAAAAAAAGAAGGTTATAAAATGATAGGTGCCAGTCTAACAAGACAAAAAAACACAATAATTATCTTTGTTAGTAGTTAATTTTCCTGCCTCTCCTTCAAAATTCTCTCCTTTTTTTCCTTTTTTTTTATTCACGCAGGCAGGGCATGAAGTGGAGTATGAGACGGGTTTAGACTCTAATTTCAGCCAATCAGACGACTGGACTTTTATGGCCTTTGTTCTGGGAGCATAAAGATCCGATTCAAGATTCTGGTTTAATTCTAGTGTTAAAATTTCCTTTTAAAAATTTGTCCGTTTCTCCATTCTCTTCTCTTATAACACATATTTATTAAGAGGTGTCTGAAAGATACATTCGTAATATGCATAAGTAACAAAAATTATCACACGTATGGATATACGTGTAACACAAACAATAGACACAGTACTAAATTATGCAGACAGTTACGTTTGTATGTGAGCTATGGAGCAATAGCCTGCACTCTGAGATCTGTTGCCATTCCACAGTTGTTCCTGCTAGCCTGGCTGACGCGTCCACATCTCGATGAGATGGTGGTCTGGGAACTAGGTGTGCATTTTCTCGTATTTGAGGCGTGGTTTACGAATGCCTAGAGCCGTTTATTGGGTGCTACGAATGTCTATCAAATGGCGTCTGGTTCTTCCCATGCTGCTTTGCGCGCGATTCATAGCCAATTGTATCACTTATACCAGATGACGTATGTAGAGCGACGTTCTGTGATTGGTTCCCTAACTCAGGCAAAAATAAGGGCGGTGCTTTCAAGGCTGCCTTTGCAGTGTGAATGAAATCGCGCGCAAAGCAGCATGGGAATTCCCAGGCTAAGTTCCTGCAGCAAGTTGTGTTAAACTGTCAAATTAGCTGTCTGTGGTGGCTCAAAGACAATATCGTTAGGCATGTGTGATCTGGAAATGGAGGTCTATGATTGCAAAATAGTCATGCTAACATTAGTGCTTGAGGGATAAAGTAATGACTTCATTCTTGACAGCAATTTGCTGAGGTACCTGGACCATCATCTTAAAGGATAAGACCGGTTTTTTGACATTGGGCCCTTGATTTCACATTATAACATGATGTTCTACTCACCCCTGCTTGTTGTTGGTAATTTGGAGCTGTTCCGAAGATATTCGAGAGGCGTCTGGCTGCTCTCTTGAGATATTCGGCCATGAAACGGTTTCCTATGGGCAACGTTATACAGGCACAAACTATGCTGTTTATAATTTATTAATCACTGTACACTAGCACTGATAACGTGGAGGTGCGTCGCTTACTTAAAAAAATCCGGGTTACTAATTTTGAATTTTAGCCAAATGAATAAATAGGCAGCAGGTCTGTGGGCTGTCTGTGGTAGTAGCACGACGATGACGTCAGTAACACCCACTTTACGAAAAAAATTCAAAATTACAGTAACCCGGATTTTTTTAAGTAAGCGACGCACCTCCACGTTATCAGTGCTAGTGTACAGTAATTAATAAATTATAAACAGCATAGTTTGTGCCTGTATAACGTTGCCCATAGGAAACCGTTTCATGGCCGAATATCTCAAGAGAGCAGCCAGACGCCTCTCGAATATCTTCAGAACAGCTCCAAATTACCAACAACAAGCAGGGGTGAGTAGAACATCATGTTATAATGTGAAATCAAGGGCCCAATGTCAAAAAACCGGTCTTATCCTTTAAGCTGAAAAAGGGCATATGGAGTGCTAATTCCCCTACAACTATTGATGAGTAAGACCCCAAGAAAAAGCTTTTCAGCTTGATGGCTGTGATGGAGGAGTGTACAGAGGCTTCCCGAAATAGGTGGAACTTTCAAAATGGCTATCACGCTTTAATGTCTGATGAAACTTTTGGTCTAGGGCAGGGGTCGGCAACCCGCGGCTCTTTAGCACTCCCCTAGTGGCTCCCTGGAGCTTTTGCAAAAATGTGAGAAAATGGAAAAATATGGGGTTCTTTTAATTGTTTTTTTTAAATATGGTTTCTTAGGGGGTAAACATGACACAAACATTCTTATGCTGCAAAAATGTATGTAACTGTAAATATATTTAAAAAAAGGAATTTCAGAATGGCGCCAAATAGCAAAATTGCATCATAGCCTGCGACACAGCACAGGCGAGTTGTAAACAAACGGGTGTGTGAGTGATGGGCCATGGATTCAAAAGGCAAAAAGAGAAAGATTGCTGATGAGAACAGAGGGTTTAAGGAAGAATGGACTGAACTCTTTGCTTTCATTGCCAATTGTGAGTGTCAGTTTCGATTCAGTTCAAACTTCAAAGGGTAGGTGTTGTATAGTTGTTGTCACGCGCTTATCTTAAAACACTGTGTACAGCTGTTGTTCATACCTTGGTCAAGATGGATGAAGATGTTCAAGATGGAGGCAAGCAGGTAAGTAGCAGGCAGGCAGAGGGAGAGAGGCAATGGCAGGCAAGGAGAAGGGAGCAATGGCAGGCAGACAAGCAGGTGGCACACAGTGAAGCAATCCAAATTGTTTGTTATCCAAAGTAAAGCTAAATAATCCAAGTATAAAGGATTCCAATAAGTAAAGTAAAGTATATGTTTTCCAAGTTCAAATGTTCAAGCTTAAAGTGGTTAAAGCGGTTAGAGCGGTAAAAAACTATATCACTACAACTTTCCTTTGTCTTTGTCTAACTGAGACTGACTACCAAGTGAGAGGCAGCCATCTTTACCTGGTCAGGTGACCAAAGGCTGTGTCAAAATAAAAGTCAATGGCTCAAGGCCAGCAAATCTTAACCAAACTAAGAATATTAACTAAGGAGACCAAATTGGCTCCAACACCAATGCTGAAGGATTGCCTGCATGTTTGATTTGCAATGAGAAGTTGTCAAATAACAAGAAGAGCAACTTGGAGCGACATTTCCAGCTAAAGCATGCTAAATTTGCTGCCGATCACCCAGTTGGAACTGAGAGGAAAGGTGCAATTGCAGTACTGGTGGAGAAATTTGAGGGCCGAAAAAACAGTTTGAAGAAGTGAATTGCATCTCCAAACCCTACTACTGCTACAAGTTTTGTTGCAGCCCGGGAGATAATAAAGCGAGGAAAACCATTCACCGATGGCGAGTACATGAAGGATTCATTCATTAAAATATCAGAGTGCCTATTTTCGGACTTCAAAAATAAAACCGAGATCATTCAGAAAATTAAAGACATGCCTCTCAAACATGAACTATATCAAATCCAAATACCGCACCCGCCTCACAGATGACAGCTTGCAGTCCTGCGTCAAGATTAAAGTTACATCTTACATAGAGAAGCTGTCCAGTGATGTCCGAAATCCACTGACTGCGTGGCATTGATTTGCGATGTAAAGAGAAGAGGATAATGCACAGAAATCGAAGTTTATCCGTCTCATTTTAATTTTGTTAATTTCGACTGACTCTGTTGAATTTTTAAGCAAGCTGCCTTTTAATTGCAGGCTGCGCTACTCCTTTGCGATTGTAACCAATTTATTTAATGTCTGACGCTGGGTAAGGGGGAGAATTAAAAGATTGTTTTATTTATTTTACTCATTTGCACTGACTTGGGCTACTTAACTTGGCATTTGCCTACTTACCTTTTCAAAAGGCTGCTGTTGTATTTTTATAATTGCAAGCTGCGTTTTAACGACAGGCTGCGTGTTTTTTGCGCTCTGTTGAATGTTATTGAACAGTGAGTTCTATTGTTATTGACGTTTGAAGAGAACATTTCATTTCCACAAGGTCTGAAAATAGCCTGAGGCTATATGTACTTTTTTGTTCTGGAGACCTCAAAATAAAAAAAAGATGGCACCAAAAATATGTATTTCTTCTTGTATATCTATAATTTAATCAGTGCAACAAAACATAACACATTAATATTGTAATGGAAGTTAGGCTAAACTTGAAGCAGCAATAGGCCTATCGTACATCAGTAGTCACGTGGTGCGTAATTGTCTCCAGAGGTCCGTTTCACAAAGCAGGTTTAGTGAAAACTCTGAGTTGATTAACCCTGAAATGAGGGAAACTCTGAGTTTTCCGTTTCACAAAGAGAGGTCTCTTAACCTCTCGGTCAGTTACCGTAGTAACAGACTCTCTGAACCTAACCTGGTCGGGACCAGGTTTTATTCAAGAAACCTCGAGTTTCTTTCTGTCTCCACTCTCTTTCAGCCACACACGCCATTTGATTTCCTCATTCAGTCAGTCAGCAGAGCGAGTTCTTCTACTTCTAGAAGTCCATTAGGCACAGCAGGAGATGACTTTTTTCACCAACATGTCCTTTTGACAACGATCCCGTGGATGAAGGAGCAGCATTATTGCGCAGAGAATTAAATATTCGTCGGAGATGGTTATCAGACTGCGCATTGATGTTTTTGCATTTACAGACAATTATCTTTTTGAGCGGCACCATCAGAATGTGTTGGGACAAAAGAAAAAAAAGACATAAAAGACAAATAAATATTTGTATGAATAGGCTAAAAAAAGACATAGGCCTATTATATTTTATAAAGGCACCCCGTGTCTTGGGGGTGGACTCCCTCCGGGGATTCCCTCAGCCACTGGCCTTCCAATATTCTGGTTTAGGGCCAGATCATCTGCCTCTGTAAGAGGTGGCGGTGCTGGGCCACCACCCGTTTTACGGGCATCTGCCTTCTTTCTGTTTGCTCAGTAGAAGTCTGTGTTAGTTTAAATAGGCTTAAGTATTTAAAAGAACATGATATAGATGAGAAGACATAGTTTATGTGTGTGAAAACAGCATTATGTTGGGGATAAAATAACTGCACTGTCAAATAGCCACTTAATATTTATTTTACAGTGTAAAACATGATCAAAATGAGGTACCTCCATGCCGAGGTCTCACCTGTTTGAACAATGTTTTTATATTTCATCTTAAACTGCTGCCAAGAGCGCTTCTCCCCCGCGAGATTGCACCTAAATGAAATAAATGAATGGGCTACCATTCAAGCAGTTTCCCTGTAATATTATTGTGATTGCAAAGGACTACATTTAAACTTACACTTTTGCTGCTGCAGCGGTGTTGCACTTATTTCTAAAAACGTGTTGAAACTCGCCGTATGAGCGCATTAAGATTTCCAATTCGAGGTTGGTGAAAAACGTAGCCCCTCCTCTTCCCCGTTGCCATGGTGACTCGTCGAATCGGGGCTCCATTGATGCTGGCTTTTTAAAGTTGTGGTGCACGCGCTAAACTCAAGGTGAACCTACTCAGAGTTGATTAAACTCACTCAAATCAGCATTTGTGGAACCGAAAACTCAGGGTTTTCTATCTCAGAGTAGATCAACTCAGAGATCAGGAATAGACTCAGAGTTTGTTGAACCTGCTTTGTGAAACGGACCCCTGGATGCACTGCAGGGAAAATAAACATTTAATCATGAATGTTAATTTTGTATTTGTAGCCTACTTGGTCATTTTAATAGTAGGCATACAGCTTATGTATTGACAGTCTATATTGCCTTATAAGGCTTTTAGATTTTTGCAGCTCCAGACTGGCATGGTTTTTGTTTTTTTGGGCCAATATGGCTCTTTGAACATTTTGGGTTGCCGACCCCTGTGTTGGACCAATCAATATCTTCCCTGTCTTATTCCTAACTGGTTTGAGACTGCTTTTTCCACCTGAGGAATATTTACATCTTAAGAATATTATCTGTCAACCAGGGATGATTAGCTTTCATATCAGTATTATTTATCATCATTATATCAGTAACAACTGTCCAATATTTCATATTTTTTACTTATGTCATCATTACTTACATTGAGTAGATATGACTGTAGAATGTGTTGGGTATGGGTAGGGTGGTGCACAAAATTGTTTTCTTGTACGGTTTTGACGATTGAGATGCTGCGTGTATAACTCGTGCAAAAGCTAAGACCTTGCATTATATTAGATAAGCTTCCTTTCCAGAATCTCAGTGTTTCTGTGTGCTTACAGAACATCTGTTTGACTGTATTTAATAGTGTTTTGTATCTTACAATTTTCTCTTCTTGTCCAGGTGGATTCCTGAGGAAGATGCAAAGAGGAGCAAAGAAAATATCCACAATTCCAATGATGGTCACCAGCCAGGGAAAGCCAATGCTCTCAGCTATGGATCCTGTGACCATAAAGACTTTGAAGAAGTTGTCTCAAGAAGATGAAGAAAATCTGTGGTAACGATTTAAGAACACATATTGGAATGCACTCTGTGAGTCACATAGTAATAACAGGTGGATGCCTCTACAACTGCCTGGATTATTGACTATCTTACCAATAGACCATATTTTGTGAGACTGTTAGTAGTATATGTTTGAGGATGGACAGCAGCACAGGAGCACAAGGGACTGTAGCCTCACCATCACCTCTTCAGTCTGTGCACCTGAGCCTTCCGGTACAATTCAGAGTCATGTTATCTCCAGAGATAGTCAGATGACTCTGCAGTTGTTGGGTGTATCAGTGTTGGACGAGAGGCTGAATACAAGAATCTGTCCGACCACTTTGTGGCATCATGTGGAAACAATCACCTCATCTTGACCATGAACAAAACTAAAAAGATGACTGTCGACTTCAGGAGGACAAGGAATAAGCCAAACGCTATTCATATCCTAGGGGAAGAGGTGGGGGTGGTGGAGAACTACAGATACTCAAGGAGTTGACCTACGGCAAACTGCAAGAGACAAGTAATATAGCAGCTGGTTAGTACAGTCATGATGGAGACTACACACAAGATCTAGATCCAAAATCAGTCATAGTGGGCAGAACTGTGGCATTGTTGAGAGATGATGAGTGGCTACCTATGAAAGTGATCATTACTTTTGATAAGCCTGTCACTGTGAAACCAAATACTAAGTTGGCTGATGTATATCAGTGTGCAGCACTGGAAAGTTTTTTTTCACTCATACTTACATGATTTGGGACTGTCTAATATAGACATGCTGTACTTCCACAAGTCGGGAGGTGATGGTGCATCCCAACCTGATTATGCCTGTGAATTTCCTCCCCTTGTGTGATCCTACCTCTCAGGAATAAACTGATGTTTCCTCTTTGTCAGGCTCATGGGATCTTACTGCTGAGAGACATGGATGTTTCTCTGGATTAAGCAGAATACAGGACTAGGGCGTGAGTGTGAAGCCTGCCATCTGTGCCATCCAGTGGTGCGGACATTAAGTCTACCTTGTAGCTACAGGGTGCTAGAGTTAGTGGGTGGCCATTTCTGTTCCAGCTGCTGACATCTCTCTGCTAAAGACACTTGTTGGGTTACCTGGCACCCTGTTTCAAACTAACCCTTCTCCCTCAGTCAGTGGGGTTACATGGCACTGAAAGGATCGGATAATTGGTTAAATTACAATAAGATTGAGTTAGTAAGTCAGTGAATAGACACCTTAATCTGACAAGAAATTGGATGGGATCGTATTACTCGCGATCGGATTCAGATAACTCGGTTGAAAGTCAAATTAAACGTGTTTGCAGAAGCACGTGGTGAATTAGACTTTGCGTTCTGCGCATGCTCGAGACTTTTTCCCGGGGTCTTGAACCGGAAGTCGGAAGAGACGATATTCCTGTTGTTGTCGCCATCAGAAAGAAACAAACAATGTGATGGAGAATGCTCCGTTGTGCATCGCGTTTGTGCGACAAGCAGCTCCTCACAGACCAAATGTAGAGGGACGTAGCTTCATCTGGCTCTTTGTTCGCCATTTTCTCGAATGCCTGAGTTTGATTCGATTCATTCACCGCCATATATCCAAAGATAATTACCCTTGCTCAACTCAGTCTTATTGTAATTTAGCCAATTATCCGATCCTTTGAGTTCCATGTGACCCCACTGACTGATGCAGACAATATGAGAATTGGGTTGACCATGTTAATTATTTAGCTGTTGATAATAATGCACGAGTCTCCTGAACAGAGGACCAGGCTCCTTCTGATGCCTCTGCACACAGCTGTGGCAGCTGTGTATGACGGGGAGGTCAGAAGCCATGTCAGGTCCAGGGGAGATTCTTTAAGCCTGTTAACAGACTCTTTAAGATAACCCGAAACAGGGATGGTTTTGTACTTAATAAACACACACTTGGACAGAGAAATGTAACAAGGTTTTTTTTTTGCGCAGGCATCTAGTAATACATTTTATGACTAGAATGCTAAAATCTCGAAAGTATAGTAATCATAAGAGCTGGGAAGTCACGGCATCGCCTGAGCTTTTTTCCCACAGCTGCCAGGCTATTCAACCACAACTCAAACATTCCCCAGAACTGAATACACTTTATTGTTTATCCCGCACTTTCACTATGGTCCTGTTTATGTCTGTTTTGTTTTTGTCAACCATATTAATGCGTGTATTGGCTGCTAAGAATTCCTATTGTGTTTTAACATTATATGGCAATAAATTTAACCTTGATACCTTGATAATAATTATGATAATCACCCATTAACCTAATTAAATGTACCTGGATTTTCTCTGCTTCAGTATCAGTACAATAATTGAATGATAATATTTACTTTTTCACAAACCTACTTAGTGCGGTGCACCTGTGCCACCTCAGCACAAGATGGCGTCGTTGTCAAGCACTGGGGAAGAGGGCAGGGGGAGGTCTTCAGTGGGGAGCTACTATTAGATAATATTATATTTCTGCTTCATGGGCTCCACCCCTGATAAGGCTTTAACTGCTGTTTTCATTTCTTACAAATAAACCCCATGCTTACCAAATATCTGTCTCTCTCTATCCGTCCATCTATTTTCTATGCCTGCTTATCCAATTCAGGGTCGAGAGGCACGAGCCTATCGCCGCTGCCATTGGGATAGAGGTAGAGTACACCCTGGACAGGTAACCAGGCCATCAAAGGGCCAAACAGAGACAAATGAGATAAACATCCTTACACATTCACACTCACTCCTATGGACCATTTAGAATCACCCAAGAACCGAGCATGCATGTTTTTTGAACGACGGGTGGAAGCCGGATTACCCGGAGAGAATCCACACATGCATGGGGACTACAAGGAAACTCCACACAGAAAGGCCTCAGCTGAGATTCCAACAAGGAACCCGCGTGAAAACCACCACACCACTGTGCAGCCTCTGTCTTTCGCTAGCAAGTACATATTCATACATTTTATGATGGGAAATACCCAAAGTTGATGAGAACATTTTCTTACACATTTAATCTGAAACATTTAAGCACCTTGGCCACATCGCTCACCAGTATCAGTACCAGTGATTCATTTCAATTTTACTTTACTTTGGGGCAACAACTGTTTAGATAGCTAGAAGTTACCTAGCCTGTGTAGAATCTAATTGGTAGAAAAGGATAAATAATCCCTCTACGTGTGGTGTGTGTTGCAATAGAGCTATACTGTTTTGGTTCTCTCTTTTTAAGTGTGTAGGGTTATCTCAAACTTTTGCCCTCGGATTAGGCAGAGGTGAATAAAATGTTTTGGCTTATAGGTACATTATGACTCTCTGTTCCATCGAGGTTCTTACATCTATGTTTTAGACTAACTCCAGTTTAAAAAATCTAATCCAGTTCAAGATTAAGGAAAATGACCCAAACCAGGCATAACTTAGGTGGATAATTTCTCCATCACGGGACTTAAAACTCTTTCATTCGTTCCTATAGCTAATTTAGGAACACTATCTAACCTAAACATATCTTCAAACATATTTCTACTACTGTTCTATGGTCTTATATCTAATTCTTCCATGGAATTGGTATAGTACTGGCAGCCCAGCAGATGTCACTGTTTTAACAGCATTATACATTTAAATTGATAAAACATTTTTTTTTTTTATCTTTTTATTGAGAAAAAGAAACAAGAGTAGTGACAATGACTTTGGTAAGGTTACATAAGATTTATCTTTTTCTTTTCCTTTTTTTTGATAAAACATTTATAACGCAATTTTGTTGTGTTTGTTCTGTGATTCAGAAATCTAATTATGTACATGTCAAACGTGGGATTTTAGTGTACAGTGTCGTGGATACAAATAATATTTGTAAAATATAAACACAGTATAATAGATGTAATAAATGTAAGATACTATTTTAAATGGAGGGATCATGGTGCCACATCAAGAAACAGGTGACAAAGAAGACACGGGCAGAAGCAGCAGACCATAGCAAGAAGAATACCACTCACAAAACCGTTTCCGACTTTTAGGGTACAACATGACAATGAGGTACAGATATTTTTCATAATTATTGATAAGCAAATATAAAACAAGTTATGATTTACCTGATAGAAATGTTATGCTTAAAAGTACTTCCCAAATTACTATTATATGAGTATGTAGTAGATATTGATTTTTTTTAATTTTATTTGTTTTACAGTAGATGTAGCTGGGAGAGGTTACATTAGTGAATCATTAGATCATTTGTAGTTTGTAATTATGCTTTTCTTAAAGTTACACAGAAACACCACCATTAAAGTAATTAGGTACTACTGTATGATTGGCACAATGTTTCCCTTTACAAAAGCACATATACCTGTGTGCTAGAAAACGCAGATGCAGTCCCTCACTAATGAGGAACACCTTGGCAGTTACCTAGTTCGATGCTTCAATCACTTGAGGCAGGGAATAAAATGTGTAACTAATGTGTTTCCATGTGGACTCTGTGACGGACTGCCAACCTGTCCACCTCCCGCATCATCACAGCTGGATAAGCTCGTTTCTGCGCTGTCTTGAACAGGATGTAACAGATTTGAACAATAAAGGAATAAATAATATTGGAGTCGTCAGTAATGACTGATTGAATTCTGTTCAGGGCCATTCAATTGTGAAGTTTATATTTGTTAAACTTTCACTGTCGCATTGCACGTATTTTACTGCAGATGTTGTAGACAAAGTGTGAGTTAAGTTGAGGTCAAATTAGAGGCATTATAGTTATTCTTTACATGTTTGATCGTTATAATATATTGTTTTTTTCTTATTGTCTGGGATTATGACGAACAGCTAAGGTGCAAGATAGATATTCCTGTCGCGCACTCTTGGGAACGCCAATGAATCTCAGTTTGGTGGTAAATCGTAAAATATCACGATTTTGCCAGTCTGGATGATCTTCACATTGTGTCCTCCTGTTTGATATCTCAGGTCTGTTGTTTAAACTGCAGAATCTCCGGGTTGACTATCTGAAAAAAAGTCTGACAGGATGTAAACAGAAAGGGTGAGTGACGTCAGCAGCGGGTCCAGTCAGTAGAAAGACTCCGTTCCCCGCTCAGCTGCTGCTGGTCCCTGCGCGTCTAAGGTAGGAGATCCCCTGGGTGCTCACTTTTTCACACAAACTGAACACTTTGTTCAGTCCTTCACAAATGCTTTGCAAATCTTGATTTTTGTTACAAAGTATTCTATTAAGTACAGATATTTCAAATTGAATGTCCTGCTGCTGATCTGTATTTCTTCAGGAGAACCTGCGGTACCCTTTTCTGGACTATCACCATGGGGGGATTAGATGCGCTCCGGCAGTTTAATTTGATCAAATGGCTCAGAGAAGAAAGACAGTCGAGGAAATTGATTCTCTTCATTGTTTTCGTCGCCCTGCTCCTGGATAACATGTTGCTGACTGTAGTAGGTAGGTGTGCTCCCGTTACTGCAAAGTTTGGCTCATCTTTCTTTGCACACCAAGTTGTGATGTCTGTCCAAATATGCCGTCTTTTATATGTTGTTTCAGTCTTACTTTATGTGAACACAGTCTTCAACTGTTGTAAATACCCTCATCATATTCAATATCTATTCACAAATATGAATTTGTATCTATTCTATTACAGTGTTCACCAAACCAACCAATTGTTCCATTACTGATTATCTCATCTAATATCTTATTTTCCCCAATTTTGTTAATATTCAAAATATAAAATTGAAACTTTAGATTTAATGTTAGTAATGAAAACTCCCCTTCAGGGGATATTTAGGTTTTCCAAAGCTCATCCTTGAATGTGAAATATCAGAAATCATCAGCTTCCCCATGATAACAAAATGAATAAATAGAGATAGAAAATGAGTAAGAAATACTTTCATTTCAATTCATTTTTATTTATATAGCGCCAAATACAACAAATGTCATCTCAAGGCACTTAGATAATAATAAGAAATTTATAAATCCTTTTGCAGATTTGTATTCAGGAATTGAAGTTTTCCTCAAATGTAAGTCTTTTCAGGGCATTATCAGTAACAATTGAGGGTTTTTAAAGGATTATTTTTTTATTACAAATATTGACTGTAAACGCACTGAGATCAGCGTTGGCAGTTTGCTGTTTCCTTACGAGTACGAAATTTCAACATGTCAGTCTGTTACATCTGTGACACAGTAAGGTTTATACCTGAATCATATAGGCAGAAACATTTCACCATTTGTCCCTCAGCTCTGCTATCTACAGACCTCCAGCTTTTCGTGTCTGGTATTAAATCAGATTCTAGACATTCTCCAACAGATGGAACCATTTTTCTCAATTCTATTGGCAAAATATTTCCTGATTTATTGGCAAAACAAAGAATATGTAAATGTATTACATCCCAGAAGAAGAAAATGATATATTAAAATGACTAATTTTGTGACTATGGCACGAACATCATAATATTGTGATGAATACATGTTGTACTTTTTGGTAACATCAACACTCATCATATAATATCCCAACTGAAATGTCTGTTTCAGTCCCTAGACCAAAGTAGGGCTACATCGCTTTCTTTCTTTTTGCATTTTAGTGTTGCTTCTGCTGTCAAAGCTATCTGATGTTTATTATCATCATTACCCTGTTTATTTGATCATCATTGTCATTGCTATCTTGCTATTCCTCTTCTTCTTCCTCCTCCTCTTTTTCTTCTTCTTCTTCTTCTTTTTATTATGATCATCATTATATTTGGTAGTAGTAGTGATACTAGTGTAGTTGTAGTAGTAGTATTGTGTTAAGGTTTATCCCTTTTTCATCAGAAACTCAAACTTAAATATCCATCTCAAAAGGCTAGTAACTAATGTTTCTTTTTTTTTAAAGGCATGACATTTAAACGACATTGTGTCAGGGTCTTGTTTATGAATATCATTTATCATTCTTCATTTTGTAAGCTAACTGACAAACAAGTGTGCCATGAGGAAGGTAAGACATCATTTTCATTTCCAATTTTTTTTCACATTTGTTACAATAGAAATACCTCCATGCATCCACTTCTTTGATTTCAGTTACCAATAAGTGTTATTACGCACACACTGCCTTTGTGCTTCAAGCCCAGTGCTGTATTACCTTGCCCCCTGTTGTTTCTCAAATCTAAGTTAATTTTATCTTTTAGAATACCCATATGCTACCCAGCTAAATCTGGCAATGGACATTCACCAAATGACCTTCTGTGTTTATTTCTTCCTTCATTTCTTGTTTTCTTTCAAGTTGAAATTGCCAAAATAAAGCCCTGAAATGACCAAAAGCAATATGCCATGCCACAAGAAATGTTTGTACCTTGAGTGAAAATGAATCATTAGCCCTATACATATTTTTACGAATATCTTTCTAATGGCTACACCAATGGAAATTAAATTTTTTCTGTGAACTGCATTTTTTTCTTAAACATCTCCACTGGCTTGACACTGCAAGTGTATACAATGTTATTTTGTGGTATTAGAATTATATTAAAACTGTTGAATATTACTGAATGTTACATTTGATTTTAATTCCTATGACTACTTTTGATGCAGGGGTCAGTGTGTTGTTCCTAGAAAAACATGTTACTTTGGCTCATCCACAGATTTTACCGAACAACTTTCAATTCTAAGCTTCGACTTATTCAATTCAGTTTATTTATATAGCGCCAAATCACAACAAATGTCATCTCAAGGCATTTCAATAATACAGTCCAATTCAAGCCAAGACTTATCAAGACATAAAGAAAATTGGTCTTGATATCTCAATGAATTTGGTCTACACCAGGTCTACAAATGAGGTAGATATAACCTCAGATGACTAACAAACATTACATTTTACACAATGTGTAATTAGTTGGAGTCCATCATTCTACAGAGAGAAAGATTATTCACAAGTGGAAAACATTCAGGACCGCTGTCAATCTTCCCGGGAGTGGACGTCCCAGCAAGTTCAAGGTCAGACTGTGCAATGCTCAGTGAAACTGCAATAAATCAAAGGGATACATCTCAGGTTCTTCAGGCTTTAGTTGACATGTTAAATGTTACAGATGTGACAGCACCAACATGCTTGATAATACAGTACGGTGTGCTTGTTTTAAAGCCACAATACCTGTTGCCATTGAGTCCACCATGACCTCCTCTGGATACCAAAGTATTTTAGAGTCAGATCTGAGGTCATCTGTCCGACAGCTAAAGCTGGGCTGAAAGTGGCTCATCAACAGGACAATGATCCCAAACACAGCAGCAGATCTACAGCAGAATGTGTGAAAAAGAGAAGAATCGAGGTGTTGCAATGGTCCAGTCAAAGTCCAGATCTCAGCCTGACTGAGATGCTGTGGTGGGACCTTCAGAGAGCTGTGCAGAAATGAATGCCTGCTAAATGAAATGTTGTAAAAAGGGTGGGACAAAATTCCTCCACAACGATGAGATAGGCTGATATGATTGCGTCAAGTTATTGCTGCTAAAGATGGTTTTACAAGCTGTTGGATTATCGTGTGGAGATTTATACACACTGCCTCTGCATTTTGACTTGGTTTTTGTCACAAGGTAATATGTCATGTGCTGATGTTCATCTGAAGTTCTATCTACTTTTCACTGGGCCTATAATTCACAATTTCAATTTTGCCTTTTTATGCTCACCAGTTCCCATAATTCCCAGCTACCTGTACAACCTGGACGAGTCAACAGATACAGCTGCAAGAAACAATAGCTTGTCGCAACAGGATCATCCAGGGTCTTTCCACACTATTGTGTCCTTATATGACAACACAGTCAGAGTGTCAGGCTCAAACTCCACAACCAGGCCTTCTGACCTGGTTCCTCCGATCCCTGCTAGTACGAAGCTGCCACAGAATTCCTCTTCTGACTGCCCCAAGTCCACCAGCAAGCTGCTACATGAAAACGTCAAAGTAGGATTGTTGTTTGCTTCCAAGGCCACTGTGCAGCTCATTACCAACCCCTTCATTGGGCCACTCACAAACAGGTAGGTTTTTCTGCCACTACTAAATTTAACTACACAAATGATTTTGAGTTGGTTCAGTTGGTCAGGGTATGTTCAGCAATGTTATGTGCCCAAAAAAATAGGTTTGATGACTGCCTGAATATTTGGAAAGGCCATGTTTTTCTATTTTTTTTTTTTCCGTGATGGCATTGGCCTCAAATTGTGAAAGAGTGCCACAGGGACCATTTAACATATGGATTGGCCACATCAGTGTTTAGCACTTAACCCCTTTGACAATCCTTGGGATATGCTGGAAAAGACTGAATGCAGCTGTTTGATTTTCCCATTATCACAATACAAATCATACAAAATCTTGGAGAAAAGGTTCATATAACTGATGTTTTTGAAGTGCATAAGCTCATCAAAACAGTGTTGAGGTAAATGAGTGCCATTATCAAAGCTAAATATACTCCAAAACATTGGAGTATGTGAGTATTTTTTTTTCTCTTTTTTGGTTTTTGGTCAGGCAGTGGATTTCTCAGTGTGTAGCTGTGCATACATTCTCATTTATTTAGTCTATAACTAAAACCCTTCAACAAGCCTAAAGGATCTGACTCATTTGCTCTGAATGGACAAGTTGAGATAATGTCATTTATGTGGACTTTCTGCAGTTCAGTTTTTAAATTTTTAATTACCTTTGGTAGTAACAGAAATTTTGTCTTAAAATGATTATCTGATTATTAATTCAATATTTTAAAATAACTATGACATGCTGGCCCTGGGAAAGAAAAGATGCAGAGGTAAACTTGTTGAGATGGGTCTTTTTGACTGGCATTTTTCTTTACTTCACGTGTATATATAGAAATATATACAAGATGAAATTGTATTGTTTAATTCTTCTTATTATTTTTTTTAAATTCCAGAAATATGATTCCATGTTGATCACATTAAAATCCTGTCATTGTGATGAACAGTGGTAACAAGGAGAGCAAAGGGAGCAAATATAAAGTCAAGATTTAAGTACATGACTTACAGATAATAGAAACACTGGTACATGCAGACATAAAAGCAGAAGTATAAGTCATGCCCCTGTCATTCACACAAAGACAGGTGACATTGCTATGAATCTATGTGCAGCTATTATATTGCATGTGAAATTTGTTTGCGGATTTTGAACAAATGGCATGACTGAATCTATGTTCCCTCAGTGTTTACCTCAATTTGAGATATATGAGGATCATCTTGGAAGTAACATGATCATTTTTTCTGGCATGTAATACATCCCTGTGTGAGCATTTAATGTGAGGCTATAAACAAATGTTTGAGAAAAGGGAAAAAAACTGAAAAGCAAAGAATAGATAGCATGACAGTGTGACAGGTTTCTTCTCAGGCTGTAGATGCTTCTGGTAAGCCCTGGGTCAAAATTATGGTTCAAATGACCTCTTATGTTTAGAAGATTCAAAACAGAGTAACATATGGTCATATCTATGGCAATATCCAACACAAATTGAAGAAAATTAGCTTCAACATACTCCCTTTTGGATTCCCAGAAGGGGGAAATCAAATGCTGCACATCATAAACATGTCCGGTTGATGTTGTTTCGATGGTTTAATACCATGGCAGATACAACAGATCTAATCCAGCTGAATTAAATGGAGCACAATTCCTGATTATGTGTGTTTGCATGTGTGTGCATGTGCATTTGTCTGATGATGCATGGATAGCTACACAGTGGGTGAGTCACTCAAATTTTAGCCTACATAAATGAGTGTGATAGACTGTCACAAAAAAAAAAAATCATTTTCAAAAAATTATCCCAAAACCCACCAAGCCCCGCATAAAAATGGGAGCAGTCACCTAAATTAACATGTGCTCAGACAAACATTTTGGTTTTTAAAGGCACAATGTGCGATTTTTTTGTCATGAGGTGGCGATATAGAGTAAAATCAACCTCCGTTCAACCCCAGGGAGTAGAAGAAATTGTCTGGCGCTGGCCCCGCACCCGCCGGCCCACTCCACTCACTCCTCCTCAGAGCAGGTGCTAGTGGCTTCAGAGAGGCTAACGAGATGGCAAATGCCAGCGGAAAATCCGAAAGAAGTTTGTCTAAAAGAATATCAGACAAAAAAAGGGGCCAAGCCCGCGTTAATATAGGGAATGCTTTCATCAGATGGAGGCAACTAATGGAGTCCGTGGAAATGCACTTTGACCAGCGATTTCTTCTACTGCCTGGGGTTGAACGGAGGTTGATTTTACTCTATATCGCCACCTCCTGGCCAGAAAAACTGCCGGTCCGGCGCTATCAGTTTAGCCTGCTAATTCTGCAGTAAAACTCAGCTATGCTGCGTATAAACTTTGGTTAGGACATGCCAGTAGGATTATTTCTGCACACTCTTATGGTATGTATAGGTGTTTTTTGTATGCAATACACTTCAAAATGACATAAAAATCGCACATTGTGCCTTTAATGTTATCTGTGTATTCTTTCATGATTGTTTTTGACTCCAGCATTTAGAAGTTACTGCTGGTACTACATTTCATTGCTGCACTAATCTGTCATTTCATGTTTTAACAAATGAAAATGTACAACACAAAGCTGATGCTTCAAAAATTTAGTCCAGAGACATTTAGTCAACTCAACAGTGTAACTTGGCAGATTTAAGCTCTTACAGCAGCCATGTAAACTGACTGTACACTACTTGGCAGAGAATGTCTGAGAAAGAGTAGCAAGTGGAGCCTTTAGCAGCTAAAGCCCATTTAAATCAGAATCCCTTTTGTCAAAAGATCATTATTACCATGTGCAGTTGCAGTAGTACATACTGTATTTGGTGGTATAGTTCTTTTCTGTGACCTCCCTGCCCTTCCATGTTCAAACACAGATTGCCTGAGAGCAGAGAGAGCAGCAGCAAAGGTCTCCCCAGAGCACATAACAGAGCAGCATCAATGGCAAACATGACCCTGATTAAGTCAGACATAGTTTAAAAAGTAGAAGCAGGGGTGGGTTGCAAAGAAAGAGACCAAGGATGGCATATTCAATCAATTTAAAGAGAATGACTGTAAGAGAATGCCTCATTGAAGGGGTAGAATTGATGTTAGCTGTAATGTTGTATATTTTTTCAATTGTAAGTCTCTTTGGATAAAAGCGTCTGCTAAATGCATAAACATAAACAGCCAATTGAAGCCAAAGGGCTGTCTTTCAAATTAGCGGCTGTTACTACCACCATGTGGGTTGAGCAGCACAGTCTTGCTCCAGAACTAAGTTAGTCCAGTTCTGTAGTAGCATAGAAATTCATAAAGAGATAAAGAGACAGCATATTGGCCCCACAGACCCTGGATCTCAGCATCATGGAGTCAAGATGACAGAAAAGGACAGAAAACACCAGGACACACTAGAAATTCTCCAAGAAGATGCTTTGTTCAAACTCATCTCATTGACAAACTCATTGACCTGATTCTGTGTTTTTAATGTATTGAAATTTAGTTTCACGTTTTTTTTCTGTATGTGTTTGTCTGAAACTCTTTAATGTACTGCTTGGCCAGGACACTCTTTTTTTTTTTAACAATATGTTTATTGATATTTGAAATTTTACTCCCCCCCACTTACAATCGGTATAAACAATACTGCAACACATTAGCATTCACATCCATAATAGTCACAACAAGAAAAATACACAAGCTAAATGATAAATAAATCAAATTTAAGGTTTAAAAAGGAAAAGGAAAAAAAAAAGAAAAGGTGCACAACACAGATATACTTGCAGGATAAGTTATGCAGTAGCCTGTACATAATGAAAGACTTTAAGTGGCTAGGTCTATCATGGCCATCACGATTAAGGCGAGACACGGCAGGCAAAAACAGTGATTTTTCATGCAGTGGTCAATTTTTAGATTTTGGGCCAGTCTACTCATTCAATATGTGTTATTTCAAAACATAAATTAAAATGTTTATTTCATCACATTTTGTTTTGTATGTTTCGCCCAAATTTACCAAAATGAATTCCCCTATTTAAATCTTTAAATGCTGTTTTCTCAAAATCAGTTTTTTGTATTTTTCCAGTATCAATATCTCAGCCTATGGAGCACCTACTAACACCAAACTTTCCAGTTATACACTTAGCAGTATTCTGAAGATATTTACTGAAGGATTTGTTGATAAATCATTCCTGGCCTGATTTATGTGACATTATGATAAAATAATATGGCTAAAATTTATGTTTTTTAGGCTATGGGCAGTATATTTTGATTTCCTAGGAAATGAAAGCAGATATCCTGAAATCCCTCTGTAATTTTCTTTTCATTTTGTGTGTAAACAAAATGAGAAAAGAATTTGGCACCTGGCTTTATCATATGTTCAGATGTAGCTTCCGTAAATATATGCAAATGTGCGCATATTTAATGAGATAAGGCCTAATTTGCATAATTAAACATACAAATTTCTAAAATTTTTCATACTTGTATAAGTAATCAACTGAGGAAGTTTCATGGTGATATCTATTATTTAAAAATATTACCCTAATCACCTGTAGTGTCTCGCCTTAAGAGAAGTGCTATTTTGCAAAAAGGCCACAAAGCTTCCCCAGCATTTATCAAAAAGCAGAGTTTTTTTCCTGAGATTAAACATAATCTTTTCTGAGGGTAAGTATGATGAGAGCTCTTTAAGCCACAAGGAAACACCAGGGGGCTCCCCACTTTTCCATCGAATGGCTTTACATTTATTAGCTGCAATTAGAGCCGGTCTGATAAAGCGAACTTTGTCCCTCACATTGATTGGCAAAACTGAGACGTCCCCCAGTAGCGTCAGACACTTAAGAAGTTTACTCTGATTTCATGCCATATTTTAGATGTGTGCTTTATCATTGGATTTTGCGTTATGCATTTGTGACTGTGATAGGAGTTAATGAATGGGATACTTGACAACATTTCCGCTGTATGAGACTGTTCGATTTGTTTCCATGCCGGAAGTTTTTAATCCATGTCCAGATAGCCCTAGCTTGAGCAACCCAATAGTATACCTGAAAGTCAGGAAGGTTCAGCCCAGTGTTAATTTCGTCAACCAGGACGATGACGAAAATATTTCGTTCAATTCAATTCAATTCATTTTTATTTATATAGCGCCAAATACAACAAATGTCATCTCAAGGCACTTAGATAATAAAGTCCAATTCAAGCCAATTGGAATTCAATTAATTGTAATCATAATTATTCATAAAATAATCCAATTCGTTCATATAGAGCCAATTCAAAAACAATTTCCTAGCTAAGGAAACCAACAGATTGCACTGAAAACTTTTTTCTTTTTCGGTCCAATCTCCCGTCCTGAGCGTGCCTGAGGCAACTGTGGAGAGAAACGACTCCCTTTGAACAGGAAGAAACCTCTGGCAGAACCAGACTCAGGGAGGGTGGCCATCCGCCTCCACCAGCTGGGGGCTGAGAAGACAGAAAGGGGGGGGGGGGGGGGGGGCGGCACTGTAACACCATTCAAAGGATATCTGTTGGAACAGGGAAACACGAGTTAATGACCACAATAATATCACATATACATAAAGAGAGTAAAGTGAGGAAAGGTGTGTCAGATGAGGCCCCCCAGCAGGCTGGGCCTATAGCAGCTTAACTATGGGATGTTTCAGGATCACCTGAGCCATCCCTAACTATAAGCTTTATCAGAAAGGAAAGTTTTAAGCCTGGTCTTAAAAGTGGAAAGGGTGTCTGCTTCCCGGACATTTACTGGCAGCTTATTCCACAGAGAGGGGCCTGATAACTGAAGGCTCTGCCTCCCATTCTACTTTTAGAAACTCTGGGAACCTCAAGTAAACCTGCAGTTTGGGAGCGAAGTGCTCTGTTAGGAAAATATCTTATAATGAGATATTTAGTATTTATTTCGTAAAAGCCCCTTTTTCCCGTGACGATGACGAGACGATGACGCACAAAATTGCTTCCATAAAATAAAAATATGACGAGAATAAAAAATGATTTTTGTTAACGAGACTAAGACAAGACGAAATTTACAAGCCATGGACGAATGGACATAAAAAAATGTAATTGTTTATAATTAATTTGTAATTGTTAATATAAGTGTTTCTTGAACTTCGTAGAAGATTACGCGCTGTTGCCCTGTTTGTCCCTGCACGGCGCCTGTCCCACAGAACTTTAAGGCGGTAGCATGGTTGCCGCGTCTGTCACGGCGGTGTCGCACCGTGACGTCAAAATGACGTTGCAGGCCTGGCGCTTCCCTTGAAAAGACGGCGCAGCGCGTTGTCGTGCACCAGTAGATTTTTGTAACTTGGCGGCGCCGAGCACAACGAACCGGATGGACCGATGTGAGACCAGGCTCAGTGAGGAGGTGCGTTTGTACAGGCAGCTGTACGAAACTGCAGTGAAACAGCACAGGGAGCACGTAAACTCCCCAAACTGGTGCACAGAGAAGATTGGCAGAACTTTGGGGAAAGAGGGAGAGTTCTGTAAGAATGTGTGGAAGAAGCTACGGGACAGATACGTGAAGGCAAAGAAGAGGGCAGAGACTCTGTTGATGCCGGGGGCTTCAAACCTTCACCTCTTTTAACTGAATTAAAAAATTAAAATGATCCGAAAACTGCAGCAGTATCATTAATTACAGTATTCTTGCTCTTGACAGCGGCATTGTTTTCTTCTCCACTTTCGTGGTTGTAGAGTAGAGGTAACCTTCACGTAGCAGCGCCACCTCTGTGACGGAGAAAATTGCAACTACTGGCGCGCAACGACTTGCGCCACTATATAGGGTCCTATGGCGTGCACGAACTCGTGACGTCATCAACACCGCTCGCGCGAGCAGACGCGGCAACCATGCTAGAGCCTTTAGTTAGCTAACTAGCTCTGACAGCGTCACGCTGAGGGTGTTATTTGTCGCCCATATCAAAACAATTGGAGAGAGATGCTTTTACGCACAGAAGCTTTTGGAAACATTGGTCATGACTGATCATAATATTGAATTGGTTATTTTCCGACAAGCATGGTGAACAGCACTCAATGTTAACATAATCAGAAGTGTGTCAGAATCATAAGAGTTAGCGTAGTGTGTTCGGACAGTGGGATAATGACAAATACGCGTCTGCCTGTGTTGTGTTGATCAGAATATTTTGGCGAGTAAAATATGGTAGTAGATTCGCCAGACCAGAGCTAGCTACTATGAGAGTGGCAAATACTGACCGAAAAGTAGTCGAACTTAGATGCACGTGGTGTTGAAATTGATTGGGTATAGTAGTAAAGCCAGTCATGATCAGTTACCTACCGGTAACTAGCTAATGTGTGTGTGTGTGTGTGTGTGTGTGGAGAAGTTTTTTATTCTGTACAGTGTGATATGTGTTAAAAAGAGAAGCAGTGTGTGGAGAAGTTCTATCATGTACAGTGTTGACTAAAATGACTAAAATTTGACTAAGACTAAAATTGATTTTCGACATTGTAACTAAGACTAAGACTAAATTGGGAAGGCAATGACTAAATATGACTAAGACTAAAATTGATTTTCGACATTGTGACTAAGACTAAATTAAAAAAAGATGACGAAATTAACACTCAGCCCTCCTTCCTCAGTTGGACGACACAAAGTTTTGAGCTTAACTCTGGAAACTTTATTGTTCCAAAGGAATCTAGAAATCTGTTTATCCAAGTTTTTAAAGAATTGGGGATTGGTGTTGGCAGTGTCTGAAAAAGGTAAAGAAACTTGGGTAGGACATTCATTTTTATACAATTTATTCTGCCAACCAGGACACTCTTGAAAAAGAGATTTTTAATCTCAATTAGGTTTTTCCTGATTAAATAAAGGTTATATAAAAATAAATCTGCCACGTTAAGATGCGTTAAGAAGCACTGAAGATAATTGGTATGGTTATAAAAGAAGTACAAAAAGGGCCTGTTATAAACATTGAAATTGGCAACTTAAATTCTTGAGGGAGAACATATTGTTTTTATTATGAAAAATAAATTAATAGATAATAATCAAATGAAATATTGATACATAGTAATTAAAATATATATATTTTATTAAAGAAATTGAAAAAGAGCCTGTCCAAAGATTTCTCTCATAGAATGTGTGAGATATTTTTAGGCAAAAGGGAAAAGTGTGACTGCTCTAACTGGCATTTATTTCAAAACCAATATTTAGTGTCTCAAATGGGCACCCATAAATGCAGAAACTGAGGCAAAGAGAGAACACAGTCTTATTATGGGCTGTTAGTCACCTTCACTCCTAACAGAGGACAAGGCAAGTGAAGCGTACCGGGTATGTGCGGGGAACACAACAGCAGCTTTCAACTTTTAATCCATCTCCGATGTTTTGGTTAAAAGGGCTAGAAATGATGACTGACAAGAAAGTGTTGCACAAATTCATTCATGTGACGATTCTGTGTTACAACATAGTTTGGCTACCTGTTCTTTTGACTCCTTATACACAGATAGAGAACAGAGCCCCCCCAAAGCTGTTTTGGCTTACAAACAGTGTATTCTAATTGATGACTGACTGCTCAGGAATTGTTTCATTTTTACAACAATATCCTCATCAAAGGCAGAGGATCCATTTTAGATGCTGAAAATGATATTACTATGTATTTGTATAGAAAATCTGAACTAAGTTCTTAGCATAAAAATGTAATATCTGTCTTTTACCCTCTGTGTCCCTTTAGAATAGGATATCAACTTCCCATATTTGCTGGCTTCTGTATCATGTTTATCTCTACTATCAGTAAGTGTCCATAAATCTGTCTTGATTTTCATAATTTCAGAATGCTTGCCTCATGCCTGATTGTTCTTGTTTATTTGATTTTTTTGTTTGTTTTTACCGTTGTGAAGTGTTTGCTTTTTCATCAAGCTACACTCTGCTGTTCCTGGCCAGATCACTTCAAGGTGTGGGCTCCTCCTGCTCATCAGTGGCTGGTACTATCTATTTTTCTCTATTTCTTTAGAATATGCAATGCATAAGGCTATTCAACTATTTTCTCGTCAGTATTTGAAAATGTTAGCATTCCTTTATCTGTAATTGGATTAGTTTTGGGTCAGTTAAGTCCATTCACTTCCATTAGTGCTAAATCATGACTTGTTTGGGGCCTAATTGTTGTTGGTTTTGAGAGAGGTAAATCGCCCAGTCCTCCTAGCTGTTCTTAGGACAGTATTCACATGCCGTTATCATAACTTATTGGTGAAGTCACAGCCCAGTCTTTCAAGAACCTTGCAACAATACACTATTTCTCAGCACATATCTGATTCTTGCTTTTCAAATGATAACTGTGACTAGACTTTTGTTGAACCATGAAACAACATCATTTGTTTCTGAAAATGTATACTCTAGAATGAAGTTAAAAACATATTGGAATCATTATCATTATTAGTGAATGATCTTTCATGCATGAACATACAGCTTCAAGTGCTAGGCTTCGATTGAAACCAATTAACCAACTTCTGGACTTTTCAGTAGTTTGAAAGAAATTACATCTAGCTAAAATAGGCTCAATTAACATAACTAGGAAAACTAGCTACTAGCCAATTACTACAGCAGTAGTTAGGAGGAAGCTTGGGAAACAACTGCTCATTGTAATGCAATAAGGAATGTCTAAATGAATGTTGGTGTTAAATGAAGGGGATTCAAGGTTGTGGGATATACTACTAGTTGTTTAGGTCCTGCATTGACATGACAATTTAACTCACATTCAGTATTAAAGAGCAGAAGCAACAGATCAGGTCCATTGGTTTATGTAGGTACTCACTGATTTGAGTAGTCATATCCTTAGTATCGCTATCCTGCTAGCTCTTCTAAACAGGAAATACTGTAAAACTGATGGATGAGAAAATCATAAATGATATAATTTTACTGCTGAAGTGCTTAGAAATAGTAGCATGTCTCCTTAGCCAGCCGGACTGGCCATGTCTGGATTTGTAGTAACACATTGTGGAGTCTTAATAAGCTTCACCAGTAAATATACTACAAATACCACATCTATCCACATTCTTTGTTTGACGATAACATCGCTTCAGTAACAAAGACAAAGGCCAAACACCTTGTACAGTCTCACATTTATGTGTGGTTTGTTCTCCTACCAGAAGTACTAAAGTTGGAAGAAATTCAATTGCTCCTTTTTAAGTGTCTCTTCAAATGTCAGAGACAAATAATATTTCTTGTGTGACATTGCTGTCTTCTACAAGTAACTGCTGTGTCTGTAAAGTTGGTGAAGTTTGTTTGTATTGCCTAACCTATACTGTGTGTTTTTAGGCATGGGAATGCTTGCTAATGTGTACACAGATGATGAGGAGAGAGGTCATGCCATTGGGATTGCCTTGGGAGGTCTGGCATTGGGAGTGTTAGGTATGTACATGCACACATTCATATTGCAACATTTCTTCAGACGCTTCAGTGAATATAACACACCAGGTCTAAACGAATAAATAAAATCTTTATTTCAAACATGTTAAAAAGAAGGGAACAATAACAAAATGTATATTTGTTATAACAATAAGCTATATCAATTCTAACATGCTCAGAAAGGAGTAGGAGGAAGAATAACTTATTTAATCCTACCCTGTTCAAAATCAGAAATATAAATGGGAGCACCCTCTATTTGAACAAATACCTCATTAAAATCTATTGAGATATTTAATCAGCTACCAAAGACAGATGGCCCAGACATTTCTTGACTTGTTATTAAAAAAAATATAAATGAATAAACAGACACTGTTGCTACAGCTTGAGCTGGCAGGGACGAGTTATAATAGCTACAAGTTTGTCAACCTCTCCACAACTCACCATCCATTGTGTCTTCTACAGTTGGTCCACCATTCGGCAGTGTGATGTATGACTTTGTCGGAAAAACGGCTCCTTTTCTTATTCTGGCTTTCCTGGCTTTGTTTGATGGAGGTACAGTTGTTTTTTTTCTTTTTATCACCCAAAACAGCTATTTACAAACAGATATTTACAGTAGAAATAATAGAAAGAATAACACCTAATGTCCAACATCAAACTTGCAATAATAGTTAAGATACCTGAGGCTCACATTAAGTTTCTTCACTTTGTCATCACAGCTCTGCAGCTCTTTGTTCTTCAGCCCACCAAAGTGGAACCAGAGGTGAGAGTGTTTGTCTTGATAATTCATTTCCTAACAATTATCTCACTTTATTGAACTGACCTTTACAGCCACAGAACAATTTAAAGCTATTTCATGACGCTTCATTTGATTAAACAGACTGGTGGAGAAAAGGGGGGCAATGGAAGTTATACACGTAAACACCTGCTTTTGAATAAATGGTAAAAAGACTATTTTTCACCATAAATTTGACATAAGTGAACAGTGTTATGTGGTGCAATGCATCTGGACAGTTTAATATCCAGGTTGCAGGAACTTTGAGTCCTGCAGGTTAAGGTTAAGTTTTTTATTCTATCATTTAAAACTATATGTACCTAAAACCTGAGGTATAGAAACACAGGACTCTGCAGTTAACGGAATTAATGAAGGGTCCTTTTTTCATTCTATGGAGCTAATGTGTAGCATTGATAATAGCCACTAATAAAAACAGTAAGCTCGAAGGTTTTTGTTTTTTTCAAATAAAATCCATCTCCAAATGCAGAAACAATTATTATTACAAAAATGATATTACAGCAGTCAGATGCTCACATTATCCGGGTTTTATTCCACATAATATTATTTTTTCAGCTTTTTCAGTCTTTCTCTGAAATTTTGATTTGATGTACTGATCTAAACACAACCAGCCTTTGTGTTTAATTTCTAACTTAATATGTCATTTAAACACTCTAGAACTTGTACATTAACAGTACTTACAGCTAGCTTGTCCTTTTTTAAAGGAGGCTTAATGATAATCCAGAGAGCTCTTAAGTAAAAAAGTTCTTGATTATCAACTATTAACACGCTAAAATCCTCATGCAAGTAGCTACATGTGACAATGCTCCATGACTTCCCCATACACATCATTCCTCATTTGACCATAACTAATGAAGAAAAAATATCTTCTTTGCAGGAAGACACATAATATATCTGTGAAATTGTGGACTGCATTTATGGAGCTCTTTTCTTGTGGTATTGACCTTTAAAAACATTTTTCAAGAACAAGCCACAATTGCCCATTCACACAAAAGCTCTATTAAAATACATTCAGCACTTTTTCATCATCACTCACACACTCATACCCATTTGAGCACATCAGGGGCACTGCAGGGTTCAGTATCTGGAACAAGGAAACTTTAATATGTGGACTAGAGATTCAAACCAGCTTCAAACCAGCTGAGATAACAACCTGTCAAGTTGGGTGTGGGGAAGGTAGGACACGGATGCGGACTTCAAAAGCAAACTGGGTTTATTTTCCAGAAAAACAAAGTACAAACAAAAGGCGGATTCAAAAGACTAACTGTACAAAACAAACAAAAAGACTTGGCATGGCATGGGAATAAATAAAATAAATACTTAACTTTAAGGAGACGAGGAACATGGGGAAAAACAGGTATCATCGGTGGCAAGGCTTGGTTAGACAAACAGGGCATGAATAACAAACAAAGAACCGGCGACAAGACAGGGGAAACTGCAAACTAAATAGGGACTGAGTGATAGGTGACTGGGTGCAGCTGGTGGGGAACGAACAGGTGCAGTGAATGAACTAATTAGCTGAGTGAGGTAAGTGAGGGGAAAAACAATGGCAAAACCTAACACATGACATGACTAAAAACCAAAATGTAACCTAAAACATGATAACTAAAAACATAAGTCCCATGGCGTGACAGAGCCCCCCCATAAGGGGCGGATCCCAGACGACCAAAAAAGTCTGAGGGTGGGAGGGAGGAGGGAGGAGCTCGAAGCCGGTCAGACAGGGGGGCAGACAACTGGCGTGGCTGCAGTGGCCAACCAGGCATGCGGCAAGGGTTCCGGCTTCAGGCAGCAGGAGGCGGTGGTCTGGCGGGCGGCCAGACTTCCGTCGACGTGGAGGCAGGAGTCGGTGGTCTGGCGGGCGGTCAGACTTCCGTCGACGTGGCGGCAGGAGTCGGTGGTCTGGCAGGCGGCCAGACTTCCGACGGCGTGGCGGAAGTCTGGCCGCAAAACAAACACAGATTTATGAAAAAAAATCATCTCTATAGGCAGGCATAATACTTTCAAGGTCTAGGTCACGGTTATTTATTTTTAACAATATTCCATGGAGACTTGTAGAAAGAAATTATAGTTATTTTTAATAAATGAACTAACACAGGGTTCATAAGATTTGATCTTGTTTGTAATGAGTAGGAAGTCAAATGTATTTGACTCAGCTTAACTCAAATGAAATGCAGATTCCTGACAACGATAGAAAGTAAAACCTTAACAAAACATTGTTTTCTTACATTGTATTGTGTGTATCATTTCTTTATAGATTGATAGGAAGTACGATCAAACAGATTAACTGTATTTAAAATATGTGTTGGTAACTTTGCCTTTTTGCCTTGAATACAATAATTTATCATTTATTATTATTTTATATCTTTAATGTTGGTAATGTAAGATGTAGATTTTTAAAACAAATTATGTTTAACATTGTATTTAACACAGAATGGTTTAATTGTCCCTTTCACACAGAGTCAGAAGGGGACCCCACTCCTGACACTCATGAAGGATCCATACATTATAATTGCAGCTGGTAAGAAAATAATAGAAAACAATGGATGTGAGGGAAACTAATGCCAGCCCACTCTGGAGAAGTATCTGTTAAGAAAAAGCAGGAATGGCTGCTCTGAAACTGGCTTCAAATTGTATTGTTTATTGAGTGCTGGGTGCAAAGATAGCCAAGAAAAACACAGTGATTGCAGCTGTGTGTCACTTTTTCACACTTGAACTACAGTACTGAAATTTCCCGACATGTTCTGGAGAGGCTGCATATAAGAAAGTAAATGTCCATAGCATCCATCTTGGACTTCTTTGAGATTACTCAGCCAGCTACTTACTAATTACTCTGGAAGTGCATATGTGTGAAGAGCAAATGCAGAAAATGTCTGAACATTTTTGGGTGTTCACATGGTAAAAACAGGTTTACTGTTGTTGCAGTTGCTGTCATGTGCATACAGTTTAGCTACTTTCTTAGGTTTGTAGGAGATCTTAGAAAGTTCCCTAACTGGATGAATATATGCTGTACCTACCAGGTAGACATGCCCATTTCAGCATGCCTACTAGGCTTCCACAAACATCAAGATAGGGTCTCATTCTTATGGCCAAACTAGCGCTATTGACTCTTTACTTTTTCCTGGGTTATTGCGGACATTGTTCGATTTTTTTTTTCTCCACATGTGCATCGTCTCCTTTGTGTCACCTCTAAAAGCTGATGTTAGTTTCCTCTTCACTGTGACACAAACAGAACTGCACAAAGAAACTTTGATGTCAGGCTCCATTTTAGTTTTGTAAACACAATGGCAGAATACACAGAGTTGCTTCTAGGGCAAAGCAAATTTTCAGGAAGACTAGAATTAGCCTGAAATTTTTTTCTACACATCTTTAAAACTCTTCTAAGAGCGAAATTCGATTCAGTAGAAATCACAAAATTTCAATAGCAAATCCCACCAAACTTGACATTTTCCAGTCCTCAGCTGCTCCATGAAACACTTTTAGGACACTGATAGTTCTTCTCAATGTCAGCCATTTCTTCAATCTGTTGGTGGTACATGACATGTAGGGGCTTTACTTTCCATTCCATGATGGTTCCTCCTCCTCCTCACTGTGTTTCAGCAGCCTGAGACACTCACTTAGCAGTTCATCACTGGGGGCCATCTTACAAATGTATTCCTGGATCTGTGTTGTTTCATCCTGGGCAGTGGCTCTGACGCTCACTGGTCCCCGGCCTCCCTCCTTCCTCTTAGCGTACAATCTCAGGGTGCTGGACTTGGGGTGAAACCCTACGTGTATTGTGAGGAGCTTTCTTGACCTGATATAAGTGGCTTCTATCTCCTTCTTTGGTTAAGTTATTATACCGTCAAAGTATCTGATAATTGTCAGGACATACATGTTGATGGCTCAGACTTTGCTCCTTCCATTCCACTGACCGTTCAGGATTTGCCTTAATCTTTGTAGGTTGTGGCTGACTCCCTTGAAGCCTCTTCATGGTTGCCATTTCCCTGAGGGACCCCTAGGTATTTATAGCTGTCCTGAAAGTCGGCTTTGTTTTCTTTTGGTAGTTCAACTACTTCAGTTGTGATCATCATTCTCACTTTGATTGCTTTTGGCCACATGTATCCAGTCTGAATGACATTTCAATTACCTTGGGGTATTACCTGGCAAGGTGGATCTGTGTGTCCATGTCTTGCTTAGTCCCATGTCACTGAAAATTGCTCTACTTCATAGCCAGTATCCATAATCATTATTTGGTATGATCTGGCCGAGGGGTTGCAGGCCTACAGAAGAACAGATTATCTCTTTGGCATCTGCTTCACTTAATGGAAACTCTGTGGTAGCAGTGCACATATTTGTATGTTTGATCTTACAGTCTCGGGTGACGGTTCTGTTGATTGTTTGCATTACCCCCAATTCCCTTATATGGACTGTGGAGAGACAACCTTTAGTCTTTTTCAATGGAACAGACTTTTCTTACTTGATAAAAAAAAAATAGTGAGGTCAAATATATATACGTTCATCTTATATCACATGGATGATGACTAGGGATGGGAATTGATAAGATTTTTACGTTTCCAATTCCATTTTCAATTCTGCTTAAGGATTCGGTTCTTTATCGGTTCCCTTATCGATTCTCATTTGGAGAAAAAGGACAACAAACCGGTCGATTAGCATCAACTTTGTTTAGTTTAGAAGTAACACGAGTCATGACCTTACAAACCCAACAACGGTGAGGTCCACATTGGTCTATCATGGCCTGGGTAATTTAACTCTTCCCTGCTCTGGTGAAAGGAGAAGCTGGAGGTAGAGGTGAACTGGGGGTAGTACCACCAGCCTCTGGCTCTGAGCCAGTCAGGCTCTGTCTCTCATGATTTCATCTAAATGTAATGCCTGAGAAGGCATTCATTTAACCTTAACCGTTACTAACAGCAGGTTTTACAATGAGGCAAATGGCGCTAACATGATAGGCAGTGTTGGTTAGTTAGTTAGTGAGTTAGTTAGTTACCTGCAGTGTTAGCCGAGGACATGCTAACGTTGCTAACGTTGCTGGGTTCAGATTCACCGACGTTAATCATTCATTCATAGTTATTGCATGTTTGGTAGTATTTCCTCCCTTTGGTGAAATATTCACTTTGCAAGTTGCCCTGTCATCTTTTTTAGGGATGTGTAATCAAACTTTCGAGCGTTTGTACCGCTTGGCCGCCATGTTTACTGTTGGTTGCTGGCTGCACTGGACTCGCCACACAACGTTGCGTGGTGACGTCATTCGCGCCCACTGGAATCGATAAGGGAATCGTTTGCAAAATCGGCAAACGATTCCAAGGAATTGAAACACTGGGAACCGGTTTTCGATTCCCATCCCTAATGATGACACATTTCAACCGATAGAGAGCTTAATATTTGGACAGCTGATCTGGATGTGTAACCACCCATTCTTCCTGCAGACTTACCTCTGTGTCTTTGTCTTTCAAAATACAGTCTGTCTTTGCTTACGAAGTAGAAAAAAATCCAGTCATGCAAAAGTATTTTCTTTTTTACTTTTTTTTTTAGTCAGTGTGCCAGCTTAGGCTTCTTATACAGGGTAATGCAAATGTTTCTGGCTATGAAATTACATCTCTATGTGAGTGAGCCTTTTCCGCATCATCAAGTTAAATAGAGCAGGCTGTATTTTTGTGTATGCTTATGTGCAGGTGGTAGGGGGTTCGGAAAAATAACACACAAAGACCAAAGAACAAAAACAGAACATAATTGATGATGTACGCTTTTATCTTTAATCTTCATCCCCAGGTGCCATTTGTTTTGGAAATATGGCTATTGCTATGTTGGAACCAACACTGCCGATCTGGATGATGGAGACTATGTGTACCAGAAAATGGCAGCTAGGTATTTACAAAGCCCTGTGCAATGCACAGAAAAACACATGACAATTACTGCATACAATGTTACAGCACCTTTGAAGCATGCATGCAAAGAGGATGATCCATACAAACCCCAGAATGCCCATTGCCAATATTTCTATGACTGAGGTCAGAGTTATGGGGTGTGTTAAACTGAAAAGATGTGCTTCTCTTCAGCAAAATAATTGTTTTTAACTGTAGTATTTTGGATAAAAGTAGGTGGAACACCCTATTTTTGCAGACAAACTAGTCCTTATTTTTTCAGTTGTGTTCTGTAGTCACTCTTATTCTAAAACTGTAAGGTTAATTTTTGTTTATATAATATACTTATCTAGTTGGTTGATATATTGACCCAGCTGGATATTATGGAGATGGTCAGCACATGGCACAGATTATAAAACCTTTCGATTTATAAAACTTGACTTGAAAATTAAAACAAATATTGTTTGAGTTTATTTTATTCTATTGTGTATAGATATTTCTACTTTTCTGCTATTAGGTTGATTTTAATTATATGATGAACACCAATAGTTAAAGATTCTTTTCAGTGTCAACAATTTCCAATTTTCTGTAAAATGTTTTGAAAAACAAATTCATAAAAAAAAAATGTATATATTCCTTTCTGGAAAATTGTCCTGCATGCATGAAAAAGACGTGAAAAGACGAAAAAGAATGTTTGAGGTTCCGCTTCCAAAATGTTTGTTACAAGCTAACTTGTGGGTTATGCCGCAAGTCTGTTTATTATTATTTCAATAACAAGTTTGTAAATTATTCAAGCAAGAAAAATTCAGGCTTATTGCACTGAATAATCCTGTAAATATGATCGGAAATTGAATGAAGGAAATATATAAGTAAGGAGTATAAATAAATGTGGTGATAATAGGACAGTTGTCTAATATTTGTCATTTGAAAATTATTACAAATAGTATAATTATGAAGGAGGAAGCGGTTTAAGGTGAGTTTGACGGAATACATTCACTTGGCAGTAAAAATGCCCTAAATGAGCATAAATTTAGAGTTAAGCACATTTTTTTTTATATTTGTGAGACACTAGTAGTTCTTCTTCAGCAAAAAAAATATATTCTCCTTGCAGTAAAATGCTAGCCTGGCTGACGCGTCCACAATCTCGATGAGATGGTGGTCTGGGAATTAGGTGTGCATTTTCTCGTATTTGAGGCGTGGTTTACGAATGCCTAGAGCCGTTTATTGGGCGCTACGAATGTCTATCAAATGACGTCAGGTTCTTCCCATGCTGCTTTGGGCGCGATTCATAGCCAATTGTATCACTTATACCAGATGATGACAGAAATTCGACGAGGAAGAAGAAGAAAAAAAAGTAAAATAAAAGTAAACTTGCGCTCTAAGCTACTTAAAGTGATGGTTCGGAGTAGATTCACCCTAGGATCATTTGAACCGTGACATCCAGCCAAGTTTTTCCGATATTGGCTGAACATCAGCCGAGTTACTGAGTTATCCCGAATAGCTTAGTACAAACGCTAACGGACCCTGGCAGTATCTCCAAAATTACCACACTAGAATCACATGTCATGACACCAAACTTCTACAGTAGTACAAATATGGTCTGTACTCACAAAACGATGCATTTGGAAGTTTGAAAATAGTCCAGGAGTTTATTATTATCAACACAAGCCTAATAGCTTCTCTGCTGCTAAAGCTGCGTCGACGTCACTTCCTTGATCTGGGAGCTTCAATGTAAGATGAGGGTTGATCTACTACTGTAGACAACAAAGTATATGCTATATTCTACATGATTTTTTTATGTTGTAGAGTTGTGAATTTATTTTATCAATGGAGAAATTGAGCAGCCTTGCTTTGTTGGCATGGGAATAAATACTTAGCTTTAAGGAGACGAGGAACATGGATAAAACAGGTAATGAAGACAAGGCTTGGTTAAACATGTAAGGCACAAAACGAAAAGATCCGACAAACAGACAGGGGAGACAGGAGACTAAATAGAGGGCTGGGAGTGATTGGAGAGTGAGTGCAGCTGGTGACAATGGACAGGTGAGGGGAATGAACTAATTAACTGAGTGAGGGAAAAAACAGTGGCAAAACACATGACAGACTAAAAACCAAAATGTAACCTGAAACATAAAACTAAAAACATAGTCCCATGGGCGTGACATTGTTGATGTTTGAACTTTGACTGGACCAGTGCAACACCTTGATTCTTTTCTGTTTCAGATGTTCACAACTGAATGTTCCAGACTGGCAGACTCTTCTTTTTTTGAGCACCTAGTTTTTCTGGATATTAGTTTAGTTTTTTTTCAAATAAATATTGGCATGATGTAATATGTCATATGTTGTTTTTTATCTGCAGTTCTGCATGCGTGCGCGCTCGTGTGTGTGTGTGAGTGTGTACATATTGCTGAAGTCTTTGCTGTTATTACTCTGGTCCTGCATTGTATTGAATATAAGTCCAGGTCAGATAAAAAGGATGAAAGGGGAACAGGATATTAGGATGTCACATAGTGACAGGTGGAAAGTCGTCTTCATGACAGACAATGCAACATGTACAGCAGCTCAGTGATGAGGCACTGATAGAAATCTACTTATCTTAGAAATCCTGCCCAAACCATTATTCTCTCTTGTGTCTGTGTGTGTCTTTTTGTGGCCCAGGCATCGCATTCATACCAGCATCCATCTCCTACCTTATTGGAACCTACATCTTCGGCACATTGGCACACAAGATGGGAAGGTAGGGAGGGAAATTACCCTTATCTTCTCTCTCCCAGTCTCCCTCTGTGGATATGCTATCTGTTTCCGCTCCTTTAAATGAGTTTTCAGTGTTTTTAGCTTTGTATGGCTGGCCTTATGGAAGCTTTGATGATACATGGTTTCCAGTATGAATGTGTCTTTTCTTCGATTGGATAGTTCTTTTGTTTACTTTTTTTTTGGAATATTTTTATTGTTGTTTTTTATGTAATTTTATTCTAATAGTTTTATTTTTCCTTATTGTTTTCCACATATCGTGCTTTTTCTAATTTCCTTTTTGTTATTGGCTTTTGCATTATAATTATCACTATTGATTTTGTTATTTCTCAATAGCTTTGACTGTAACCATTATGTATTTCTTTGACCTTTTCTTAACTACTTATATTGGTGTTTCACTTTAGCCTTTGTTGTCTATTCTTTTTGCTTTTCCCATATCCAAATTGCTTTTGCTATTCCCTTCTTTTGTTTGGATGATATTAAACAGATACAAAATTATGTTTTTTACCTGAAACCCCGAGCTTACAAGTTAGTGAAACTAACCATTGGATTTGACCTGTATGAACAAAAAGTTTATTACTTTGGCAGGAATTTTATGAAATGCTTACAGTGTCCAATTTTGCGTGTGTTGTGTAAAACTGTATAGCATCCTTTTATTCATGGTACCAAGTTCTTTCCAAAGGAATGAATGATTTGTATGTACATTTATTTATTACTCATCCCAGGCGTACCTGTCAGTTAACAGACATGGTAGTGGTCTGCATCACTGACCAATGAGCTCGGGCTTGCAGGTTTGGGTAGCTGTGTAGAGGTGGACATAGCATTGTTGTGCTTCATTGTTTTGCAGCTAAGAACTTAATACAATGTGCTTTTGCTGACATATTAGCAATGTTGTTTCTAACCTAATGCTGAGAATTTCCATACTTTTCACTGATATCACTCAAAGAACCTTTATTTCTTACTTTTTCAACAAAACATTACCCCTCTTCCGAGGAAGTATAGTGCTTTGTTTGTTTAACCAAGAGTATATCTTATCAAGTTATACACAAGTTACACAAGTATAGTATAGTGTATGTGATGTACAAACAGGCCATGCAGTGTTGATCATTTTACTTTCTCTTATACCTGCATCAGACAAACTCCCTGGAATTCATGCAGGGATTACTGTAGATGACTGAAATTGAGAACGTTTTAGCTTCATTAACATGTCCTATTTCTCTTATAGATGGCTTTGTGCTCTCATTGGAATGATAGTGGTTGGATTCAGTGTAATATGTGTAAGTATGGGGCTGCCATAGCATTTTTCAGATCTGTTATGATGATTGCAACAGGGAAATGATTTGCTTGTTAGAGCAGTTGGTCGAGCTCTCTGAAGCCCAAACAATGCCTGGAACAACACAAGGTATCAAGGATGCCGAACAAGACCAAAAAAAAAGAAAGGAGGAGGAAATTTAAACCATTTCATGCCTTGGGATGTTTGAGATCACTGGTGAATGAAATGGACCAGCTTCAAGCATTAAAGGTGATAGAGAAAGGTTGAATGGGGCATTAATCCTTGTTCTGTGATGTGATATGTAGCCCAAAAAAAATTGGTTGGGTCTGTAATGGCTCAGAACCTCCCTAAAAGGCTCTCTGAAACAGCTGTTACTATGCTGGGTTTAGAATGCGTCGTTTGCCCTTATTGGCGTCGTTTCAGAGCTTATCTGGCAACCTCATTATGAAATGCAGGTAGGTGTTGGCGCTATGCGGTTGCCGTTGCTTGATTGGCTGCCCTTGCTCTCACTGAAAACAGAGCTATAGAGTAATACACTGACTGGAAAGAAAGCTCATTCCCTTTAGATATAATAATAAAAAATAAAGAATAAAAATGTATGAATATAAAATGTACAAGGTGTGTACAACAATACACAGTGTCCAATATACAGAGCAACAACAGTGCAGCTTCATTAGTGCAATTTTAATGATGGTAAAGTGACTGGGGCAGGTTGTGAGGTGATTATGAAGTGTTCATAAGTCCAACTGCAAGGGGGAAAAAACTGTTTTTGTGACGGGAGGTTCTGGTCCGAATGGACCGAAGCCTCCTGCCCGAGGGGAGTGGTGCAAATAGAGAAGGGTCAGCTGTGATCCGACCTGCTCGCCCCATAGTCCTGGAAACGTGCAGGTCATGGATAGATGGGAGGCTGCAGCCGATCACCTTCTCAGCGGAGCGCACAGCTGGCTGCAGTCTGTGTCTGTCCCTGTTAGAACTGACCCTCTACTGACCAAAATTCCGACTGAAGCCTGCTCGGAATCGTGCAAGCTTTGTGAAACTGTACTCCGTGAAATGCGCAGAGCAAAGGAAAAGTCGGCGGTTGTATGTACTGGGGATGCTGTTAAAAATAAATAAAAGCCATTGATCGCGAACATTGCTTTCCGGGGGAAGAATATGTAACGATCGCAGTCTGCTTTCACAGCCTTGGAAGGCACACCAGTTCCTGTTTCTCGCCGAAGGGGCGTGTCTGAAACGGGGTGGCTGTGGATTTGAGTGTGGGGGGGCGATTGCTGAAAAAGTGACGTCACTTTTTCACAAAAACGGATTGGCACTTTTTCTGGGGGATATTCAAAAAAGGGGAGTACTTGAAACAGAGGTTCTGACACTTGCTGGCACTTCGTGTGTACTCCCCACAGCGGGTAGACTCAGAACTAACACCAAAAACGTGAAAAAGATGATTTTGATTCTCTATCCCCTTTAACAAAAAAATTGGGAAGACGCTATAAAGATGTGGCTCAAGGAGCAACTCCAACATCTCTGTAGTCATCTAAAAAGCTATGGGTAGACAAAGACTGCAGACAGAGAGGAAACGGTGAAGGAGCAGGAATTACAGTGCATGCTTACAGTGTAATCCTGGACATATCACTAAGGAGCATCTCTGCACCCCAGATGTTGAACTGTTGGCTGAAGGAGTTTCTTTCCATGTTGTCTACTGAGAAAATGTAGCTATGTTACCTGCCTACACTATCTGCTTGTCATTATCAACTAAGTTGTTGCCGGGCTACAAAAACATCACCCCAATCCATTGATAATGGTCTCTGAACATTTCTACCACCTCTGTCTCTTTTTATCTATTTCAGATTGTTATCATCTATCTATAACGGCGATTTATCTTTAATGATAATTTATATGGCAGTAATATCAGGGAATAATTGAGTATTATTGAATTGGATTGAACTGAATTAGATTAACAGATCTACTCAGATTACTTACATTCATTGTGGACATATTGTTACAGCAATACTTCCACAGATTTTTTTCTAAAGGGGATGGGGGTGGGATGAGATGAAGCGTAATGAAAATATTTTGTAATCCCATTCCAAAGATACTATACAATATTGCAGTACTTTTTCCCCTCATTAGGCATCACAAGCAGTCACTGCTTATGGTTATTGCTGCTGGCATTTACCTCTTTTATGTCCTTTGTTGCAGTGGCACTAAAGAAGCCTTAGACTGAACACACTTAGTTGTTTTATTGTGTTGAGTAGATGGTGTGCAGTATTATCCATTGTGTTGAGCAACCTGTGCAGCATTCTTAGTAAAAAAAAAAAATTTAAAATGCCAACCCAGTCTGAGCAACAATCAAGTTGTAAAAGAAATAAATAGGATAAAAAGTAAATAAAAATAAAAACAAGAGAAAAATACAGACACAATCTGTAATACGTGGTGGCTTTGTCGAGTGTGTGTATTGCCATAGGGTAGAAGCTTTCTCTGAAACTGTTCTGAAAATGCTAGGGATGGGAATTGATAAGATTTTTACGATTCCAATTCCATTTCCGATTCTGCTTAACGATTCGGTTCTTTATCGGTTCCCTTATCGATTCTGATTTGGAGAAAAAGGACAACAAACAGGTCGATTAGCATCAACTTTGTTTAGTTTAGAAGTAACACGAATCATGACCTTACAAACCCAACAACGGTGAGGTCCACATTGGTCTATCATGGCCTGGGTAATTTAACTCTTCCCTGCTCTGGTGAAAGGAGAAGCTGGAGGTAGAGGTGAACTGGGGGTAGTACCACCAGCCTCTGGCTCTGAGCCAGTCAGGCTCTGTCTCTCATGATTTCATCTAAATGTAATGCCTGAGAAGGCATTCATTTAACCTTAACCGTTACTAACAGCAGGTTTTACAATGAGGCAAATGGCGCTAACATGATAGGCAGTGTTTGTTAGTTAGTTAGTTAGTTACCTGCAGTGTTAGCCGAGGACATGCTAACGTTGCTAACGTTGCTGCTGCTGCTGGGTTCAGATTCACCAACGTTAGTCCGGAGCAGATCGAAAACACGACATTCATTCATAGTTATTGCATGTTGGTAGTATTTCCTCCCTTTGGTGAAATATTCACTTTGCAAGTTGCCCTGTTGTCGTCTTTTTTAGGGATGTGTAACCAAACTTTCGAGCGTTTGTACCGCTTGGGCGCCATGTTTACTGTTGACTGCTGGCTGCACTGGACTCGCCACGCAACGTTGCGTGGTGACGTCATTCGCGCCCACTGGAATCGATAAGGGAATCGTTTGCAAAATCGCCAAACGATTCCAAGGAATTGAAACACTGGGAACCAGTTCTCAACAAGAACCTGTTCTTCGATTCCCATCCCTAGAAAGTGCCCTTTATAATGTTCTCGGCTTTTCTGAGACAGCGGGAACTGTGTAGTTCTTCCAGAGTGAGGAGAGGGCAGCCGGCAGTCTTCTGAGCCATGGTGGGATGACCCTCTGGAGCACTTTCCTTTTTTGCTGGGCCTTTTCCAGCTGCTCAGAGATGTTCAAGCTCCAGCTTAGGTTCTCCTCGATGTGGCCAACCAGGAAGTGGAAGTCTGCACCCACTCCACACAGTCCCTGCAAATAATTACTGGTGGGATGTCCGTTTTCTTCCTCCTGTAGTCTATTATCAGCTCCTTCGTCTTTGAACTGTTGAGGAGCGGGCTATCCTCCTTGCATCATGACACAGAAGCAAATTGGTGGGGCAGGAGTGATGTGACCCCCGGACCAGTTTTTTCAAAGCATTGCATCACCACAGGAGTGAGTGCTACCGGCCGGTCTTCATTGAGGCTGTAGAAGTGGGGTTTCTTGGGCAGGGTGATTATGGTAGAGGACTTCAGACAGGGTGGGACGGTGGACTAGGACAGAAACTGGTTGAAAATCTTGGTGAGGACTCCACCCAGCTGATCCACACAGTCCTTCAGCACACGTCCTGAGACGCCATCGGGTCCAGCAGTCTTCCTTGGGTTGAAGGCCCGGAGCATTCGCCTGATTTCACGCTCCTCTGCTGTGAGGGTGAAGCTGCTGTGGACCGTGTGCTTTAGTGCATCTGCCTCTGGAGGGCAAAGAGGAGATCAGCTCCTCTGCCAGTGCACTGTCACCTTCAGCAGCTATGCGGTTGGTCCTGTTGTTGAAATGCTGGACACCTTGCCTCACCTGCCTGCTGTTGCTGTTCAGGTGGTCCTCAATTCTCCCCCTGTAGTCTGACTTGGCCTCTCTTCAGGTTATCTTGGGCAGTGCTGCAGAAAGCCCCTTCTCCTGAACAGACGCTGGACCTCCCGGGTCATCCAGGGCTTCTGGTTGGGGTAGACCAGGATGTGTTTGTCCACTGTGACTGTGCAGTTCTTAATGTAACACAGAACACTGTCTGTGAAAACGTCCCAGTTGATCCTGATCAGACTGGCCCAGGTGTGGTAGTAGTCTGGCTTTGTAGCCCAGCTTCATGTTAGAGTGGACCTTGTTCAATGTGAAGGCTCCTCTTGCAGTACATTTAAGCTGCTGGCAGAATTTGGGGAGCGCTGCCTTCAAATCTGCATGATTAAAGTCTCCTGCTACGATGTGCATATTATAAGGTGCTCAGCTGACTGCTAATGTTACCAAGTAATTTTCCAAAAGCCGAGTTAGCATTTGCATGCAGTGGAATGTAAACAACAGTAACCATGACCACAGTGAACTCTCTTAGGAGATAAATGGGCCTGAATTTAACAGTCACATGCTCCATGTGGGAGCAGTGCTATTGACGTACATACAGAGCCCCCCGTCCTGCCATGACACTGTGCAGTGTAGCCTGCTAGCACAATAGCAGAGTCCGAGATGGATGACTGAAGCCAGGTTCTGTCAGGGCGGGGTGGGTTGGCAGGACACGGATGCGGACTCAGAGATGTAAAAAGCAAACAGATTTATTCTCAAAACACAGGGATTAACAAAAAGCGAGGCTGACATGACTTAAACTGTGAAATCAAAACATGAACAGGACTATGACAAAAACAAAACAAACGACTAAGCATGGCATGGAAAAACACTTAAGTTTACGTGGCTTGACGTGGTAAGGGAGAGGTGATATCGGGGAAAAGGATTTCACAAAAAGACGGGAGCCTGGAAACTAAATAGGGAACTGGGAGTGATTGGTGACAGTGTACAGCTGGGGACAATGACAAACAGGTGATGTGAGTGACAACTAAGTATGTGAAGTGAGGGGAAAAGCAATGGCAAAACATGAACTCTAAAACCAAAACATAACCTAAAACATGATAAAACCATGGGACGTGACAGGTTCTATGATCAGCAGAATGCAACCATCCTCCCTGATTTGTTACTGAATCTACGTATCATCCATCTTATTAGTGTGCGTGAGAAAAAGGCTGGGGAGCGGTGATCTGTGTGGCCGCCTCTGAAGCCTAGCTTGCGCACTGGCCCTACACTTCTGCTTCCTCTCACGGTGCCATTTTAGCCTCGTCCCTGTGGGGATGGTGATCCACAGAGAGCTGGAGCTTCTTGCTTAGTCCACCGGAATGTTGTGTGAGTGGAGAAACTTGGTTTCAACACATACACAAAAAGCCAAACAAAGCACTCACTGTAAAAACACTGAGCTACTGCAACTGTGTACGTCTCGTCGATATCTTCTTTGCACAATCGTCTTAAGGACCTCCAGAGCAGAGTTAGCTTTATTTATCAGTTTGTTCAGGTTTTTAAACCACCGGCTCTGATGTTGCAACCCAAACAGGTGGCGGCAAAGCAGATTGCACTCTCTACCACAGACTTATTGAAGACATTGAAGGACATAAGCTTCCTCAAGAAGCACTGTGTGCTCTGTCCCTTCTTGTAGACCACCTCATTATACATTACATTACATTACGGTCATTTTGCAGACGCTTTTAACCAAAGCGACTTACAATAAGTAAGTCTCAGTGTTGCATTTGGAGTCAAGTCTATTGTCCAGGTCAACTCCTTGAGTATCTGTAGTTCTCCACCACCCCCACCTCTTCCCCTAGGATATGAATAGCGTTTGGCTTATTCCTTGTCCTCCTGAAGTCGACAGTCATCTTTTTAGTTTTGTTCATGGTCAAGATGAGGTGATTGTTTCCACATGATGCCACAAAGTGGTCGGACAGATTCTTGTATTCAGCCTCTCGTCCAACACTGATACACCCAACAACTGCAGAGTCATCTGACTATCTCTGGAGATAACATGACTCTGAATTGTACCGGAAGGCTCAGGTGCACAGACTGAAGAGGTGATGGTGAGGCTACAGTCCCTTGTGCTCCTGTGCTGCTGTCCATCCTCAAACATATACTACTAACAGTCTCACAAGATATGGTCTATTGGTAAGATAGTCAATAATCCAGGCAGTTGTAGAGGCATCCACCTGTTATTACTATGTGACTCACAGAGTGCATTCCAATATGTGTTCTTAAATCATTACCACAGATTTTCTTCATCTTCTTGAGACAACTTCTTCAAAGTCTTTATGGTCACAGGTTGCCACTGAACAATGGGTGTACAGTTGAAGGTGAGGAGAACCAGACTGTAGTCAGATTTCTTTAACTGTGGGCAAGCACAGCTGATGCATGCAGTTAGCAAAAACTATATAGACTAAGACGTGCTGTATGAGTGAATGAGTGAATGTGGCATGCTGCGTAAAAGTGCTTCGAGTGGTCAGCTAGACTAGAAAAGTGCGATACAAGCACAGTATATTTACCATTCATCAATTATCACATCATCTGTTGATAACAAACACTGCAATACCTCAACCTTTGCTGATGTCTCTGTCTGCCTGTATTGTCTGAAAACCGGCTGGAGAGGCGATGGGTGGCTGTTTGCTCCTCCTGCCATGTCTCAGTTACACATAATGTTGCATTCTGAAAATTCCTGCTGTGTCCTCAGGAGTGCTCCAAGCTTGTCCATTTTATTAGTTAGTGATCTCACTAACTAAGACATTATTTACATTTCTTCCACCTATTTCTGCATCTTGCTTCAGCCCAACATACACAGTGTTTCCTCTTCAACTCATCTGAGACTGAGGAATGACAAAATTCACATAATCTGCAGAAAATTGCTGCCATTGTGGTGTGGCACATTCTAGAAAGAAAATTATAGATATGATGAGCTACATATGCTCATTCATTTGAAGATTTTCTGAAATGAATGCTGTATAATAACAATATGCTTATTTGGCAATAAACATCCAGATTGTCAGTCATTTCACTGTGGACATGCAAAACAGGATATTTGGCATACAGAACATCTCATTATTTGTATATCATTGTATTTTTATCAATATTTGTCTATATGGGTTTTATAGTATACTATATGATAAGATCTATTATATTGAGCTCAATGTTACATTATATATAACATTTTTATCATTCTGTCTGCAGTGATTTAAGATATTTCCATGCTAAAGTTAAATGCAGTCAGCTTCTCTCACAAAGAGTTTACACTCTTGAGTAATACATACAAGGACACTGTAATTAATTAAATAATTTGTCTGTTTTTAGGTCCCATTTGCCAGAGACATATATGGTCTGATTCTTCCAAATTTTGGTGTTGGTTTTGCTATTGGTAAGCCTGGTAAATTAAACTTTACTGCTCAATGTGTACAATGTTACATGTAAGACCATTACCAATAACTATGTGTTACAGGCATGGTGGATTCTTCTATGATGCCTATAATGGGTTACTTGGTGGATCTGCGACATGTGTCTGTTTATGGAAGTGTATATGCCATTGCTGATGTAGCGTTCTGCATGGGATTTGCTTTAGGTAAGCAAAAACCTTGTAATATGTATACACTGTTTAATTACAGATTCTAAGCTTCAAGAACAGATTGACCTCTAAAGTTAAGTCTAACATCAAAGTCAGAAGGTCCAGTTCTTGGAGATCTTTGTTTCCACTGTATACAAAATAGGACAAGGGAGGCCAAAAAAGAGTACTCAATGGGCCTCATGCAACAACCGTTCGTACGCACAGATTTGTTCTTAAATCGTCCGTATGAGTGATTTAAAAGAATTTGTGCATTCACCACATTTTTGTATTTTACGTTTTCTTTCAGGTACGAACAGAATTTACGAGTGATCCAGACCTGTCGTAGGAGTTTCCTAAAATAGTCCGCTGTTATTCCAATCAAGTTTGCTTGACTAATGGATTGTATATTTAATTACTTTGAAGCAAACATAAATAAATATATACATTATACCCCATAATGATGCTGACATTATTCTGTTTGACTTAAATTATGCACTAATTGAAGGTTCATTTGAATCTGTATATAATAAGGTCAATGGGAAGCGTAACCAGCGGCTGTCTTGCTACTTTTGGATGCCTTAGCGCGTCAGGCTCTTGGAAGAGAGCGTGTGTTCTGAGATCGTGTAGATACCCATGTGGAGACAGACAAATGGCTGACATCGTTATTTAGATTGCCTAGGACTGTGCTGCGGCAAATATGCAGCTTGCTGGAGCCACAACTCCAGAGAGAAACACGCTGATCAAACCCAATTCCACCACACGTCCAGGTCCTCACCACCCTTAGATTTTTGGCCACCGGAACCTTTCAGAGCGAGATTGGAGACAGATCGGGGGTGTCCCAGTCCTCTGTGAGTCGTGCGCTCCCCTTATCATCAGAACCCTCATCAGTTTATCACCCATGGTACATCAGATTCCCATACGCCGTCAAAGCAGCCGTGCTGTCGTGGAGCGCACTGAGCTGAAGGCCAGGTGGGTGTGTCTCGATACCTCGTTCATTGCGCAATATTGCCATGAACGAGGGTCTCCACCTGAACCAGCCCAGAAGGTGTGGTGCCAGAAGACCCCCCTCATGGACCGCCCCATCAAAGTGCCATCATGATGAGGCAACAACTGATTGCACGGCTTTAGTTGCAGTCATCGAGCGCCTGCCCATGGCGAGACGGTTTTTTTTTTTAAGCCATTTTTATATCAAACCATTTTTTTTTTTTTTTTTTCTTTCGGTGACACGGAATTAACAGCACTTGTAATTGCTTCCCATTTCTTCGCTTTAGCAGGTCCCGTAATTACACTGCTGACACTGCTAAAAATGAACTTCAATCTCAGAGCCCGTATTCTCATGACTCAACACTCAACACTTCCTGGCACAGGAGCGAGGAAGCACAGCCTTATATGGTATCATTTAGGGCGTGGAGTATGCAAATCTACTATCCTCGTGCACGTGAACTTAGATACGCACGAGTGGGATTCATCATTTACACAGGTCGTTTACACACTTTTTCCGAAGTTAAGGGCGTTTGTTGAATCTGACGTGGCGTGTTCGTACGAGACCTTCTTACGAAAAAAGTGAGAGAAATTTAGAATAAAAATACGAAAATGTTCTTGCATGAGGCCCAATGATCCAAAATGTACTTTTAAGATTTCAGCAACTACATGTCAAGGGAAGGCTATGACGTACTAACTGTCTTGGACTTTTTTTTCACAATCACCTAACCTCAGCTATCCTGCATAATTATCTGGTACTTCAGAAAAACAAACATTTCTGACATCACGTGAGAAACCCGCCGCCATGCTAGTAGTTTAGGGTCCGCCTGACCCCGGACTCCCTAGTTTCTGCTTCATAATCTATGACAATAATTATCATTGCATTTTTACAACTGTTTAAATGCCATTTTTCCATTGTGAAGTAACAGTAAAAAACAGGCAGCTTCCCTCTCTTCGTGTACCATGAGCAACAATATTCCTGTACGTCAATCTGCATCAGCCACAATCTGCATGATCCCTTTCTTGACATCCACAGTAAAATCAGTCCCCTTTTTTTTTTTTTCAGTGGTACTCGGCCAGTTCAGTATTTTCCGTTTGTTATTGATCCAAAGGACATACAGCCAAAAAATATCTATGATCAGCAGTTTTCCCCGAACATTGTTAACTTCCTTATCTTCTTTGCAGCAGGATTTGCCAATGTTAATAGATGACAGGAGGGGCCAGTTATAGTAATCTGCATTGATGCACGTGATCAGATCTGCTCAGTTTTATACATGTCGTTAGTCAAATGGACAAGCTGATCAATTGTTTCTTGTTACAGGTCCATCCATTGGAGGATCCATAGCTGAGAGCATTGGCTTTCCCTGGCTGATGACCATCATTGGAATTGTGGATATTTTCTTTGCTCCTCTTTGCATCTTCCTCAGGAATCCACCTGGACAAGAAGAGAAAATTGTAAGATACAAAACACTATTAAATACAGTCAAACAGATGTTCTGTAAGCACACAGAAACACTGAGATTCTGGAAAGAAAGCTTATCTAATATAATGCAAGGTCTTAGCTTTTGCACGAGTTATACACGCAGCATCTCAATCGTCAAAACCGTACAAGAAAACAATTTTGTGCACCACACCCTACCCATACCCAACACATTCTACAGTCATATCTACTCAATGTAAGTAATGACATATCAAATGAAATAAGTACAAAATATGAAATATTGGTACAGTTGTTACTGATATAATAATGATAAATAATACTGATATACATGAAAGCTAAGCATCCCTGGTTGACAGATAACCATGCCTCATTCAGGCTTAAACAGAAACATTCTTAAGATGTAAATATTCCTCTGGTGGAAAAAGCAGTCTCAAACCAGTTAGGAATAAGTCTGGGAATCAATTGATTGGTCCAACACAATCAATTAGCCTACAAGCATTCACCCAGTTACCAGCCAATATAGTAAAGCTGATATGATTTGTGAGTCTGGGTGTGTGTGTGTTTGGCTGAGTGAGTGACTGAGCGAGAGAGACAGAATGTGTAATATGAGTGTGTGTATGTGTGTGTGAGTCATCATTGCTAAATTTAATTCTGATACTGTTGTAGGAACAATGGTGGTTTGAGCTCTTTGGCAGATATTTACATCCATCCATCAATCCCTGGGTCAACCTAGACAGGGTTCACAAGGCCATCACAGGGCCAATGCAGAGACAAATGAGACAAATGATCACGCATACTCACATTCACTCCGAGGGTCCAACTAGAATCCCTAATAGGAGGGTTTCAGTTACGTCATCACGGGAGCGCGCGAATTTAAGTTGGTGGGCAGGAAGCTTGACTACAGCTTGACTACAGCAGCACCAACATGGAGATGAGTGAATATTGTAGTGGTTTGGAGCCGGCATATAGAGAAAGGTATTTGGCGTTAGTTGAGAAATACATTGGGCGTGACCCATACTTAATGAAAATGTCCGAATTTTCGCAAGACCGGAACGATTTGCCGAAAATAGAGGCTGTGGACTTAACGAGCTACCTGGTTCTCCAGACTTCTTACTACACCAAGCAACAGATGAAGGCCCACAAAAGTTTGGAGGCATACAACTATTACCACAGCGGATGGATCAGCAAACTCGGAGTAAAACGTCTACAGAATGATTGTGTTTTGGTGTTCGCCAGGGTAAGTTTGTTTTCTGTGTTGTTTATGGTGCATTATCCCAATGGAAAATGCAGTGTGTAGTGCAGGGCTGGGCAGTAACATGTTGAATGCCGAGCTGTGAATGTTGGCACTCAAATAACAATCAAAAATGTTTATGTTTTGATAAAATGCCGAGATCCAAATATCCAAATGCTGACATTGTGTCTTTGTTAGCCTAATGCACAAGGTAGAGAGAGAGAGAGCGAGAAAGAGAGCGATTCTGTTGTCAAGAACTTGGGAGCTAATGTGCCCTGTTAGCACCTAAGCACTTCGTGGATACTACTGAAACGTGAAGATTGTGACGACGTGACAAATTTGTTTTGTTTAGATCAACCACTCTCAGAGATCGCATGAAACACCAATGACGGTGTCTTAGCTCTGTGTTTTGGTAACCCAGCTTGACCGTCGGAGCCCAGTCCACTGACTCAGTAGCCAACAACGCGCTGGGGCAAAGCCCAAACGTAGCCCGTATTACATTACTGTTGATTGGCATTTAACAACATAATACTTTACTGCACTACTACAAAACAGTTAGATTTCGCACATACCTTTGACGAAGTGGTCACCGCAGACACGAGCATTTGCAGATTCAGCTCCTCCAGTCTGTAAACGTAGGTTAACTATCCACTTTTTGCGGCGTTGTTCTGTGAGTTTTTTCCATTTCTCACCTCTATGGGCGATTACCTTAGGTACTCGATAGTAACCCTTTCCCTTCTCTCGGTTAGACCGATTGCTACATCCAAAAACGGCACAAAACTGAGGCATTTTGGGCAAAAAAGTGGCAGACAAAACAATGGGACCCAGCTCCAGTTGCCCACCACTTAGGTTCGCGCGCTTAGAAAATACGGATGTGACGTCAAGTGAAACCCTCCTATTAACCGAACATGGATGTTTTTGGACTGTGTAAGAAAGCTGGAATAGCTGACAAAAAAAAAAAAAACACCCAAGCACAGGGAGAACATGCTTGCTTGCTTGTAGTTGTCCATCAAAGCTGATGATGACGTCCAATTTTGTCTTAAAGGTGAGTTCGGTCAGCAGCCATGCTCTCCAGGTCACCAGGCTTGATATTGCAGTTCTTTAGTGCTGTTTTTAGTTGGTCTTTGAATCGCTTCTTTTGCCCTCCAGCAGAGCGTTGACCATGGTGTAACTGGCCATATCACACTCTTTTATTACATGCCCCAGCCAACGCAGCTGGTGGTGAGTGATGGGGGCCTCGATACTCTTGCAGCCTGTTCTCCTGAGGATCTCAGAGTGAAGCACTCGGTCTCGCCAAGTGATTCCTGGGAATGCGCTGAAGACAAAGGATATGAACTTGCTCCAGTGACTTCACATTGCGGCTATAAGTGATCCAGGCTTCACAGCTGTAGATAAGGGTAGTGATGCTGATAGCTTGATAGACAGATACTTTGGTGTGAAGATGCAGATTCTTGTTTTGAAAGACCCAGCGCCTGAGTCTCCCAAATGCGGCTGATGCTTGTTGGATTCTGTTTTGAACTTTGTTGTCAATGCTGTTGTCCTCACTGAGGATACTCCCTAGGTATTTGAATGATGGTACAACAGACAGTTGTTTGTTGGCAACAGTGAAGATGGGTGATGTGGGAAGGGTGTTGGGCCTCCACCGGCACACAACCTCTGTTTTGGCAGTGTTGATGGTCAGTCCCAGCCTACTGTATGTATTATCTGCTGCATCAAGGACAGCCTGGAGGTCCTCTGGAGTGTGAGCCACAAGAGCACAGTCATCTGCATATTGCAGTTCAAGGACCCTTATTTTGTGCAGCTTGGTGGTTGCTTCTAGCCTCCTGATGTTGAAGAGGTTGCCATCCAGCCTATTGATCCATCCCACGTGACGTCACAACAAAAGCGTCAGCCATTTTGGACGTGAAAACGAGTAGTCTACCACAGCCAACAACGGAAGAGCAAGGAACATTCAAAGGAAAATATCGATTCGATCAGTAAGGTTTACATCATGCCGGCATATTGTTGCGCGCCTGGGTGTACCAACAGTCAGCAGACGAGGAAAGATTTGTCTTTTTACCGGATCCTCACTGACCTTGAGCGACGGAGAAGATGGATCGCGGCGATCAATAGGAAAGACTGGCAACCTTCAGTATACCAGCGGTTGTGTAGTGACCACTTTGTTGGAGGTAAGTGTCGAATAAAGATATCATGCAAAGGCTTTACATTGCTTATACATTTACCTCGCAAGGCTTTACATTGCATAGCGTGACTCCGGTCGGCCGGTCGGCCATGTTGGCAGAAGACGCTAATGGTTGCCAGGGGCAACATATACATATACATGCAAAATAAAGATAAAGCCTGAGAGGGATTTTCCACGGCACACCAGATGATCTCTCACGGCACACTAGTGTTCCCCCGTGCCATTTCAGGGTTGCCTTTCTACTAGATAAAACATAACACAGCGCCTTTAGTAAAGCACTACGACTTGGTCATTGCAATTCTCGTAATAGCAAGATTATAACACCGTGTCAACGGGTTTACATGTCGTTTATCCTGGTGAACAACGTTAAATGAAAAATGTGAACAAACCTTAGCTGTAAAAAGATGGCGCCCACCGGCTCCAGGGACGATCCACTGGTAAAGGCAGGTCACATAGCCCGACACAAAATATTTGTAGGCATCCAAACTCTTGTATGCCTTTAGATCCTTTCCCGTGTATGGCGATGGGTTTTTTACAACATAAATATAAAGGTCGTGGGGGCCGAAGTCGGGTAAAGACGAGGCGGTGGCATGCTGTCGGACGTCTGTAAACAGCCCTGGTGGAAGCAAGTACACGTCGTTTTCTAAACCTCCAATTTTCAGCTTCTCCAAATACCTCTCCCTCTGCTGGCCCACTAAATGCCCGACCTCGCTGGATAGTGGAGTTTTTTTCTGCATCTTGTTCTTTCTTCTTTTATTCAATTTTCAGTCTGTCTGTATCGTTACTGTTACTATTGTTACTCGCAAATCGTTGTCTTCTACACGTCCAAAATGGCGGTTGCTTTACGAAAGTCACGTGACTGGGAAGGGTCAATAGATGACTGACACCCCGCTGTTGTCCTGAATTTCCTGATGGAGAAGCTGGGCGGCACATAAGAGGAAGATGTTGATGAGTACAGTGGCAAGTACACACCCCTGCCTGACTCCTGTGCACACAGGGAAGGAGGCAGACTCTTGTCCTCCTATTGTCACCCTAGCATTCATACCATCATGGAACTGCCAGAGGATGTTCACAAACTTGTTTGGGCATCCAAACCTAAGGAGGATAACCCACGAGAGGTCTCTTAGCACAGTGTCAAAGGCTTTGGAAAGGTTGATAAAGGCCATAAACAGGTTCTGATGTTGCTCTTTACACTTTTCCTGATGTTTCCAGGCTGTCAAGACCATGTCAGCTGTGCTCCTGTTCTTCCTAAAGCCACACTGTGATTCTGGGAGTAATGGCACTGTGATGTTGTTGATTAGCCTCTGCAGCATCACTTTGGCAAGGACCTTACCAGCCACAGAAAGGAGTGAAATGGCCCTATGGTTGCCACAGATGGTCCTGTCACATTTGTTCTGGTAAATGGTGACAATATTGGCATCTTTCCATTGGTGTAGGATGTATTCATTGGTCCAGACTTTGGTGTTGTATTGATGTAGTGCTCTTGTGCAGAGGCAGCCTCCCTGTTTAAGCAGGTCAGCAGGGATGTTGTCAATGCCTGGAGATTGGTTGTTTTTCAGTGACTGGACAGCTGACAGAACCTCATGTAAGGTTGGGAGTTGGTTCAGTTGGTCAGTCAAGGGAAGTTCAGACAGTTGCTGCAGGATGGTATGGTCTGCATCATAATCCTGGTTTAGCAGGGTATTAAATGTTCAGCCCACCTCTCCGGGATGCTGCTCTGGTCCTTTAGGGGAGAAGTTTGTTTTTTTAAAACCTAGACCTTATTTTTGGCATAAAGTACGTTCATCCGATAACAGTTTGGTGAAAGTTGGCATCCTTCAGACGTTATTTAGATCCGCGTATATCCATATAATGGGAGTGAAACGGGGCATCGGCCAATGCCCCTATATATGGATATACGCCCACTGCATCAAAGCATTCAGGCCTGGGCTCATGGGGACTGGGGACATCACTGAAGGGTTTATACGGACATCCAAATGTGTCAAGGTTGCAACTGTTATCAATCATGCAAAATTTGTGTTGTAGGACAGTGCACCCCTCCAGAGTAATAGCAACTTGCTGTTTCATAGCGAAGGTGTGACATTTAACAAAAAGCCATTGGAAACATGACAATGTGTAGAATGAGGGATATTGTAAACATCAAGGAAATCTTTTTGAAGATTTAAAATTAATGTGGCGGAGTACTTTTGAATGAAAGTACATGTGACTACCTGTTGCCATTGGGCTTGGTTATGATAATGAAGTGGTGACATGGAGATGTGTTGGAGGTGTTCAGTTTAGGACTGAGACCATTCATATTAAAGTTGGTGCAGATTGTGTGTTTTAGGTATAATTACTACCCCTTTCACGGTTATGTCCAGGGCTCTAAATTAACTTTTTTGATCACCAGCCAATGTGGCTAGTAAGTTTCTGAAGTTACCAGCCAATCAGAATTTCCACTAGCCACATATTTTTCCGTGCAAAAAAGACAGATGAGACCCACTGAATTAATTTGATCAATTTATTAACTAAAGCTTTAAATTCATTTTACAGTGAAATTGGGAATGTATATCCAATTAAAATAATTACAATAATTAAACTTATGTACATACAAAACTTATTCTAACATTTCATTACTCCTCAACCCTCACATACTATTCAGGGTCACATTTTTTGTACATAAAAAGATAAAAAAATAACTTTAAAACTGATTTATATTCATGTGAACCCTGAATCTACAAAAATGGAAATATTTAACAACTTTCTAATCATGTTTTAGTGCAGATAATGCACAAAATTAAACACAAAACTATGTGCAGAGACTAATTATGGAATTATGGATACTGTGAAATGCTTAAACATCGTCCGAGCTCTCTGAACTGTCTTCGGATCCATCTAAATCAGTTCCATTTTCCCCTTTTCTCACAAAGTGTGGCCGGCGTGTGCGCAAACTGTCACCATGCCAGATTCAATATATTCAAAATATCATCCTCCTCCCCTCCTTTGGCGGGCATATCTTTTCTCTTCACGGCCGGCTGTCCCAACCATCGCCACATTTTGTTAGTGTTTGTGTCTGTATTTGTACCAATAACACGCTGTCAAATAATGATCCCCCTTCTCAATGCATTCATGACAATGATGGAGCAGAGTCACCTAAATAAAGACAGAAGTGTCCCAAATACAAAAATCAAATGGTGAATGACACCCCATTTGTGCATGTTAAGCTAACTGCTTGTTAATACAATAAGTATTTTATTACTTTGCTTGTCTTCCAAAAGAGAAAATAATCAGACGCAGGGTAGCAAAACATTATGGGCGTGAAAACGAAACTTAGAAAATCGGCTCGGCGCATGCGCAAAGTAGCAATTCTCGACAAGCAAGAGAAATCGACTGAACACCGGCGTCTGTCATATTTCCAAACCAAGAGTGACCCACTCCCCTAGTACGGCAACCTCGGCAGATGTGTTCCCATAGAAACTGCGCTCGTGCGTCCCGTGCATAGACTGTATATAATAATTTCGCGTCCCGCGAAATAGATGGTAAAGTTCCTCATTTATCATCGGCCAAGCCGGCTAGTGAGTTTTTTTTAATACACGCCAAAAATAACTTTCACCCGCATTTGGCGGGATAGGGATGATAGGGATGCACCGATACCACTTTTTTTCAAACCGATACAATACCGATACTTGGATCTGAGAACTTGCCGATACCGAGTACCGATGCTGATACTTCTACCACAAAAAAAATGCAATGAATTGGAAGACAGGTTTCGGTATTGGTTACCAGTATTGGTATCGGTGCATCCCTACTTTTAAGTGTATGGAGTTAATTGTCCAGAAGCAGTAAGTCAAAGTCTAGAAAATATCACTTTCTGTTGTCAGTGGGATGTATGGTGTTGATAGGATCTAGGTATCTAGATCTGTTCAGGGTGGTCCTGAGTGGCAACCTGTTCTGGGTAACCAATCCCTGCGACCAGGCATGGACTGATAATCGGGCGTACCGGGCGCAGAGAAACTGTGCGACAAAAAGAAACGCAAACTTCAAGCGGACGCTGCGAAATGTATCAAACTCACTGACATGTTGGCAACAGCAGGCTCTTCATCTGCTCCGGTGACTGATGTCAAATATGGTGGTGCTGGTGGTGGTGGTTGTAGTGGAGGCGACGGCGAATCGAGCAGTGAACATGTCAATGCAGCCGCTGCAGTATTAGAACCTGTGGTAAACTGGACAGTTTTCAGAGGCCCAAACTATGTAATGATAGAATAAACCAACCTACCCCTTAATGAATATGATAAAATAACATAACCCCAATAAAATTATGTTGGCTAATGTTCCATGGTCAAGTTAGTTTGTATAGTAAACACAGGTGCTGCTACCCATAAACTTCATGCTACCACTAGCGGCTAATGATGAATTTTCTAGCCTACACTGAGTGCATGGGAAATAAGCCTAAGTTTGGCTAATACGTCTATGTCTTCCACCCTGAACTGAACACTTTTCAATGCGAGAACCTTAAAACCACTATTCACCAACAATTACAGAATGTAGCATGCAAATGTCATCATTAGACTATCATTGTTTGTGGGTAGAGTAGCCTTGGCTAGACCAAGGCTAAATGAGGTTTTGCCAAAAGGCAGGTGGCAGTTTCTATTAAGATGGATAAGGTCAATGAAAGAAAGTCACAATAGTGTTAATAAATTAAGGTTTTGGAAGTATTTTAAGTGTCCACTCTCACTAATTTCCATTAACCCGTTCCATGCCTCAAGGTATTTATTTTTTCAGAATTTGCACAGTTGGTATACACATTCAGTACACCAAAAAAAAAAAACTGACAATGTTTGTGTTGTGCAATGTGGTGGGCCAGTCTAGTCCAAAATGCCAGGGCCAATTTTTTTGTCCCAGTCCACCCCTGCCTGCGACCCTAAATTGAATTAAGCAGATTTAGAAAATGGATGGATAGGTGGATCTGTTCAAGGTGAAACAATCATTATATCAGTTAAGTTTGGTGCTGATTGAATGACCTGAGTGAATTATAGCAAGTTTTGGTGTTATGGCCATGTTTGAAGTTGGTGTGGTGAACAAGGTCAGAGTAATAAGTTTAAGAGTAAAGTATGTGACTTCCTGTTTTAACTGGATTGAACTACAGCACAGAATATTGACATGTGTTCAGATCAGGACCGTCATTCAAGAATTTAAACTTGGTGCAGATTGGTTGCTGCATGTGTGAATTATAAGGACTTCCTGTTTCATGGCAAAACAAAAAAAGATTAAGGGACCCCATGGCCAAACTCAGGATTTTGGTAACTTTTAATAACATTTCTAAAGACTACACAGATTTAGACATTTCTAGGCGGTATTTGTTAAAATGCAACATCTTCAAAATACCAAAATGGTAATAGATTGCTTCCAGTATTTTTCCATCAAAAAATTAGGTGTTATAGTAGTTGTTCCATGTGAACTTGTTTGGAAGTAAACATAATGACTGTACAGAATTAAATTTTGGGAAAAAACAACTACTGTGTGTGGATCAGTTTGGATATCTGAATACGTGCTGATTGAATAAAAAGTAAGATCAAGCCATCCTTGTTTTAGGCCAAGTCCCAATACCTCCACTTTGCCATATCCCATATCCGGTTTTGCAGAGGTAAGGTGCCTGTTTTCTTTTCGAGATGAAGTTGCAGTTACCATCTAGGCATCCAAATGGCCACCAAAAACCCAATTTAAGTGCTAGATGACCATTACTGCTTGATACTTAAAAGAATATGGGCACCTTACCGCTGGGCCAAGGGGAGGATTTGGGATTGGACCTTTGAACTATTAATTCCTCTGCTTTTGTGGTAAAACTCAAATATATGTTTTCATGAAAATAAAAAGACTTGTTTTTACATGCTGTGGCAGAAACAGTAGCTTTTAACAACTTTCTTAACAGGCAATCTTGATGGACACCAACTGCTCAATGAAGACAAGGTCCTACTCTACACAGGGGACTTGCCATCAAGGTGAAAACATGGATCCAGAATATGATGATTATGATTAAAAGGACACCAGCTGGTTGGGTTAAGCCTTCAGAGGATCTATTTTGTTGTATAAAAAAAAGAAGAAGCAACACAAGAAAAAAAATTGATGAAATAATACAGCCAAGATATTTCCATGTGAATGTTCTGCATTCAGTTATCACTGTTCTGTGTTCTCTTAGCAGTTGTACTGGAGCAAACCAAAGTTGTTCTTGATATGTGATTGCAAGCGCATTGTGTGAGAAAAACTTTTAGCCAATAGCCTTATTCAATGGGGAGATGTGTCAAAAAGCACTTTTTAAACAGGGTGGGTACAGAGTGCTAAGCATCAAATATGCTTAAGTGGTTCATTTTGATTACAGATCTGTCTTACTTCATGTTTTGGTCATGGGTTTCATCTACTATGTGTCATGAATACTGTTCAGAGTATTATTAGCAGAATTTGGTGTTCAAGTAGATGATATAATGGTTAATTGTGTGCTATGTCAACAAAAAGTTACTTTTCTTCTGTTTTTAATCCATGACAATGACACTGTCTTATTGCTAACAGAAGTGCAAACCAAAAGCTTCCTGAACCCAGCTGCTCTCGCTGAACTGCATGTATATATATATATATATATATATATATATAATTACTGGTTGACGACTTCAAAAACATCCTTGGACACTGACAGGAACAAGGGGCTTCATAGTCTGTGAGAAAAACGTAGTGGAAAGAGGTCAAAACTCTGGCTATATTTACAGGTAGAAAGAATTTCTTTAAATTATAAATATCTGAAGAGAGGTACTATTTTAAAACACAGATCATATGCAGCTTCTGTGCTGATTCGTACAGTGAGCCAAAATAGCGACAACAGTGGAATAGCAGCACTGTGACTGACAGCTGTTTAGATTAAGCCAGCAGCATCTAATGGGGACATAATCCATCGTTTTCATTGTGTTTCTGCCCTCAGCAATCATTATTGTTATTACCTACATCTGTGCTTGCTTTGCTATAATAAGTCAGAATGTCTGCTGTTGAAAAGGTCTGTTGTCACATGTGACAGGTAGTTTGTGGTGAGTTCATCTTACAGTATATACAGTATTAATGTATACAGTTCATTCACAATGGGTTTCACCATTATATATTAAAGGAAAAGTTTGACGTACTGGACATTTGTATGTTCTTGTGCTGTTCGAGAAGTTAGATGATATCAGAGAAGAGATTTCTACCAGTAAAATCGTATATGTTTCTATGAAGCTTAAACAAGCTGTTTTTGAGCAGGTCTAAGCATAAAGTTTGGAAAGAAAACAGAGGGGTTGGGATCCGACGACAAGTTTGACAATTGCTGTTTGCATTTCATGTCTATTATTATTACAACTGGGAAATGTGTGCTTGGTTCTCTCTTACTTTTTGTCAGAGCCAAGGATAGAAAATGTGAAGTTGTCGTCATGCCATAATGAATTTTTAATACTTGATTTGGTAATACTCCGTATTGTAAGGATTCCACTAAAACGCAAATCACAATTTCATCATCTGCACCTATCCAAGATTGTCCTATGGGTGCATTGGCTTTGCAGGAGAACCTGCATTATCCACACCTTTACAATGTACTGTAATCAGTCTACAGTACAAATAACTCTAGATTTCTGGATGCAGCAGCAGATTGTGTGAAATTAGAAATGGTTTTCCAAAGTCCTCCCAAGCCAGTGTGGCCATATTGACCATGGAAGCATGACAGTTTTTCCAGACAGTCCTACCTGAGGACTTAAAGTTCATGCACATCCAACAGTTTTTTACATCATTGGCCTTGAAACAAACATTTTTTTAGGTTCCCTTCATGTCTCTCCAAACATTTGTTTAGTATGTTGCTGTCATCAAATTCAAGATTTGTTTAAATTTTCTGAATATAATGAGGTTGGTCAGTGAAGACACTAAAATCACTTAATTCAAACGTACGTCTTTAAAATGAGTGTTTAAACAAACGAATATATCACAAATTTAAGATTGTGTTGCATTTTATAAACTTTCCAACTTTTCTGGCTATAGGGATTATATAAAAAGTAATAAAATTCATCAACGCAGGAAAGTTTACATGTCGATCACGCAACTGCTTGCATATTTTTAAATATGCAAATAAATAGAAATTGTAACTTCTGCTGGAAAAAAACAACTTGTGCTTTAAAGAAAAAGGTAAAAAAGTCACTACTTTTTGACTGACTACTTTTTCTTTATCTTCATATAAAGATCCCTCCAGAACTCAATTTCAGCTGTATGAAACTCATAATGTAAGACGTACAATATTAGCTGTACAGATTAAACGCCATTTTATCAAGGTGGGGAAAAATAAAAAAAAATACTGGCCTGACAAATGAGGTAAAATGATAAGTAAACCAGATTAAAGTACTTAAGCAGAGTATTTGATTTATTCAAACTTATATTATGACCACACAGCTTTTCCTTCATTTGCAGGGATGCTGACAGACGCAAACGTTCTAAATCAGAGGGAGTAACGGTCATTGAATGCAAATACAAACAGAGAATTAAAAATCCTCCATTCATACATTTTCAATGGTTGTATTTTTATTCAACTTTACTGTGTTGATGATTATTCGATGTGTTCACAAAAACGAAAGGCAAGTTTATCAAGTTCATAATAAACTGCTGAACATGAGATAAAAAAAGTCTAATAAGATTTGTGAATGAAGAATTAAGCCAAATACCAAGACATTTAAACTTACTCATTCTCTCAACATTACTACCATTAGATTTTGGCAGTTGTAGACAGAAAAAAATCTGTATCACATCCTCTAGAAAATAGTTTAAGGTTAATAACTGCATACTGAAAGGTGTAGTATACATACTTGTACAAGTTGTACCAAATCAGTAAAGTGATTCAAAATGTCATCATCTAACCAAGATGGATGTTACAACCGTTGGGAGAAAAGACAATATTACTAATATAAATTGTAAACATGACAGCGCCCAGAGCTGATCCTTGATGGATAAACACATCTTGATGGTGAGAAGAATTCCAGCTCAAACAGATGAGCAGTTTTCACAAAGACAGCTTTGAAGCCACCTGAAAACAATTGTATCCAATCCATTATTACACAGTGTCTAAATGAGCAACTGTAACGGAAGCTTTTGATAGAGTCATGAAAACAGCAGCACAATGCTTCATTTTGTCCATACAAGAAACAGTATAATTTACAATCAATGTAATTGCAGAGACCAAACAACACAGAGGTCTGAAACCAGACTGCTGATGTCTCATAACAGAATATTTTTTTAAAGATTAAGATATTCACCACTGGTTCTAGTGGAAGAACATATTGAATATATATGTTACGCATATATGTTAACAAAAAATAGATGAAGTTTGTCTTAATCAAGACTGAAACTGATTTTCCTCACCATCACTCATTCCCTCAATCCTGACCGATGTCTCACACCCTGCAATGTCATCTAAAAGATGATGCTGCCACCACCACATACGTGTTGCACTGTGGGGATGGTGCTTATTGTTGCTTTGCACCAAATGTTGCATTTTCTTTGACGAAAAAAGAAAATTGATATAATTATTATCATCATTATCATATGACTAGAGTACCTTCTTCCATGTGTTTAAGGAGTCTTCCAGTGCTTCTTTCTTTCTTTTTTCTTTTAACCAATGGAGACTTTTCCATAAATACCCTCTCTGTGGAGTGAAGGCTTCAAGTGGTCCCACTGACAGATATTCTAGTCACTAGTCTGTTACATTCAATCCCACGACTTCCATTTTGACTAATGTTTTCACACAATTGCTCAGGTCCATGATCATGCGACTTTTTGTTAAAATATAACGTTCCCTGAAGTTAACATGTCGATGTCCAAAACCTATCTATTCTAACTCCGATACGAGACTGATCACTTTAAAAACACAATAAATACACTCGGCATCTTGCTCAACACTTTGTCCGTGTTTCTAATTTTAAGATGGATATATATTTATGCATTATTATGATTAAATTATATTTTGTATATATTTTTAGTCATACTTATTACTTATGATTCAGTACAGTTCTAAGGCTCTGCCCTTCAACATACAACTCATTCAGTGACATTTAATGAGCTCTGATGGATAATTACAATTCCATCATTTTTGCTCCAAATACAAATCTGCTTCTCAAAAATATTGAGAACTGAATTACAAATTACATTACAAACATTCGTGTTCATGGAGTTGAATAAATGTTTTCCTGTGCTATGATCTACTGTATTTAGTTTCTTTTATTTATATATGACCTCTAAAACTTTCTAATTGGTAATTAATTGTACTGTACTGGGTTTCTGCATAGTTTTATACAATCATATGTATCTAACTGGAAATAATCTAAAATGGGACCAGTTAGACAGAGCAGCAATTAACAAAGCTAGCATTCCTTACTAAGCTAAAAATTTGGTATTAATTTGTATTTATTTATTTTTTTGTTATCTCATATCAGTAAGTCTTCTGTATGTTAGTTTTCCCCTTCATACTTGTAAAAACACAATATCCTCTATTAAATGTGGCTAACCGTGAAAAAGCTGTCCTCTCTGTAGAAATATCATTTGAACTAAATATAGTGGCAGTTGGATTTTCAGCACCATTACCTTTTGGTGCATTTTAAACACTGAGCACAAGAAAAAAAATGTTGGTGTTTGTCTACATGTGGTTCTATAGTATTGCCATGACAGCTCATTGTGAACAAAGAAGTAACATGCATTTCTTTTCAGTATGGTCACAGAAATACTCAAGTCGATTGCCTGTGCTGCCTCCTGGAAGACAGCACAATGCGTTTCCATGATAGGGGAATGTGGGAGCAGACACACTGTAATCAGCCCGTCAATCTCAACATTGGGCTTCAATTACTTGGCAGATGCTCACACAATACCTCCTCTTTGCCAAGCACCAGACAATTGTTCTTACAGCAATGAAGGTGCAGGGAGAAATGTATTTTTTTTTGTTACTTTTTCAAACATTGTAATATGGTTGTTGTTCAGAGAACCTCAACAAAAACATATGACAAAGTGAACCAAACCACCTGTGATTGGGAAGTAAAAGTTCTTGCAGTCTCGAAGAGAAGGGTGGCGTTTGGAGCTTACTCATGCAGTTCACACCGTGACAATGGTTCTTCTGGCAATGTGTAATAGCAGCGTCTGCCACTTAAAATCTGAAACATCATGGTTCATGCCTTTGAAATGGCCTGTTCCCCAGACACAGCGTGCCAAGTTGCAACAATCACAGCTAATGGCACAGCAGCATGTAGAATGGTACCAACGGCTACATGCTTACTCCATAAACCAAAAAACCCAGATTTAAACTACCGTGGATCAATAAAGGAGAGAGAGAAAAAAAAAAATCAAGTTCTCTTTTTGGAATTCTATGCCAATAGTTTTTTTTAAATGAGTTCATGGTCTCACTCTCTCGAAATAAATTCCAGTTAGGAAAATCTGTCATATTAGTATCGTAACATGTCTTAATCTAGACTGTTAGGAATGTCATTTTATGTATGTTATTACCCTGTATTAGGTTGCAAGTTAACCATCAGGTAAAATTTACCTGGAAGTATTATCCTGCTACTTGTTTATGACTGGTGTGCGTATTAAACCACAAAGCAGACTCATGGGTAATCGCTTGTTCTTGTTTATTTAAGTTATTTACAATGAAGCTTCATTAAAAGCCTTTCTCAAAAAAATTGTGTTACAACATTCCTCAAACACGCGCACAAAAGAAACAATTACATTTCTGACCTGCTGAAAGCCAAAGTGGGCAGTCATACAGCATGTGGAGTTTTAAAGGGTAGGGCTTTGGAGAGGGAGGGGCAAAAGCATATGAATACAAGTTCTTTGGAAAAGTACAGTGTAACAACAGCAGCAGCAAGAGCAGCAGCAAGAGCAGCGCACCCCAGGCCAACAGAGATGTTCACAGTAGAAGACAACTCCTCTTTCTGGGTCCTCATTGGTCCACACAATCCCCCAGGTTATATTAGCACAAAAATGGGCACGCAGATTACACAATTTCAAAGAAAACACAAAAGAGAAATCAAAGACATTATTGGTTTAATTTCCTACAAAAATATTGCACAAGAACTCACGAGACAAAAAGGTACAGCAGCCAGTGAGCAACTTTTCTACAGAAGCAATACAGTTATTACTGTTAAGAGCAGGAATAGAATGCTTTACTTTCTGTTTATCCCACTCATTGGGTCTCTTCTTCAGCTGTGAATCTACCTTTTTCTTCCTTTTACTGACTGCCGTTTAGTGTATTTTGGGTGATGGTTGCTACTTTCTCATTTGCTGAATCTACTGTTTGATTGTTCTACAAGAAAAACTTAAGTTGAAGAAAACTTACAAATGTACAAATGCAGGTAGTATATTGAAGGTGTGTTCCATCCATCCATCCATTTTTTTATACCCGCTTAATCCATCTGTCAGCTCGCAGGGGGGCTGGAGCCTATCCCAGCGGCCATTGGGCGAGAGGCGGGGGACACCCTGGACAGGCCGCCAGTCCATCACAGGGCCGCACAAAGACAAACGACAACACTCACTCCTAGGGAGACCCAATTAACCTAACATGCATGTTTTTGGACAGTGGGAGGAACCCATGGCAAGAACTTGCAAACTCCATCCAGAAAGGCCCGGATGGGGATCGAATCTGGAGCCTCTTGCTGGGAGGCGACAGTGCTAACCACTACACCACGTTTTAACCCAATTCTTTAAGTCATCCTAAACTGGATGTGTCATCAAACTTATTTCAAAGACAAGAGACACAGTGCTTCACGCTTACTTTCTATAAAATGTTGCTCTTCCTGACACTGAATTCTCTGTATATGCTTGTGAAATGTTAAACAGTTCTGACAGACTCATTGACACCTCATGACTGCAGCTTCTGTTTCTGAAAAGCCAAACTTGATCATTCTCCTTGTCCATAATGAAAAAAGGGACACCACACCATAAAGTGTGTAAAGCTTTTCCAGTGTTGAGAGAAGATTTTTCCTCTTCATGCATTACAGTAAGAAAAACCTCTTTTTCTATGAGAAGCATGGTGTTTTAGAATCACTGTCACAAGCTGCGTTCACTCTTGAGGATTTTTAAAGATGAATGGGACGGAGGCAGGATCAAATAACTGTCAATGAACAAACTCCAGAAAAAAAGCATACATTCATTTGGATAAGAAAACAATTTTTTAAAGGCATGTTATTTCAACTAAACTATTCAAAGCATGGAATTCAAATGATCTTCATACTGCACAAACACAAATTAAACCTCCAGCATAACATCAGGGATTAATCTGAAGAAGAAAAAGTCGATAAGAAGCATTTCTAAAACTATATCCAATGTGCCAAATGACAATATAATGGAGGGGTGTGCTGAACTAAACAAGATGTAGTGAATGTGTTATCTACATATACACACATATACATATATATGTGTACATCTTTTAAACTAATTACATAATCAGACATACTTCTAAACAAAACAGCAGGCCAAAAGTCAGAGGCTAATTATTTATAAGCATATCACAATTACACAGCTGCAGAAGTCCTAAAGAGCTTCATGAGCAGGCAGAGATGCTTCTAAATCCAAATACATTATAGTAAAGTGCTTGATCAAGTTATGCATGAACACTTGCATGGTACTTAGACAAATAGAATTTTCCATTGCTGTAGAACCCTAGAGTTCTTATTTATCCTTCACCAGGGCTTGTAACTCACAGCAAGCAGTACCAGTCAAACTTTTGGACACACAAACTCATATGAAATTAATTGCTAGGAGTGTCCAAAGTCTTTGAACTATTATCCTTCTCCAACATTAAGATGATTCAGACGACTATACCAAAGAAATGTGCACATTTTCAGAAATCATTCCATTGAAGCAGTTGCAGAATAGAAAGCAATATGACTTTAATGTTTAATGGTGGTTTGAAGTCAGACACAAACAAAACTAGAGGATAGACCCACTGCACTACCGAGGGCAGATAATGGTGACGCTTTCACGTTTCCCTTTAAAAACCTAGAGCACGACATTTACATCACGCTGTGCAAACCAAAGCGGATTCAAAAGTCCTCAGGAAGGACAATCCTTTAAGCATCCTTTCATATTCATGTGAAAAAAATGTGTTCATCTAACAGTGGACCTCAGCATCCCCTGTGTTTAAAAGGAACCGCTGGAATCCTTAATATCAAATTCACAAACTGGACATTAAATTTCTGGGAAGCAAAATCCCAACGTCAATGTTCAACTTCTTTCTGTCTTTTTCTAATGAAGCGCCTCCACACAGATCTGCTCCTCAGTGATGTTATCCAGTAATTGCACCTCGACAGGGCTGCATATGTCACTGTCATAGACGTCCGCTCCCATCAGGGCTTCTTCCTCCAGGCCCTCTCCTTTGCCTTTAAAGCCTTGTTGCTCTGATGGAGAAGTACTCTCCACTGACTCCAGGTCTTCTATGCCTGCCCGGTAGTGGATCATGAGCAGGGTAAGGGCTTGAAGTCTCTCACCAGACTTGGCCAAAGCAGTACTGATAAGGGCCTTTCGCCGTGCATCTGTGGCCTCCCTCTCCTCCATCAGAAGGGCATTATTATGCTCCAACTCCTGGTCGATTTCCTGCTGTAGTTTGTCCAACATCAACTCCAGCTTCTGGGAGCGCTCATCTGTGGGCAGCCCTCGGTACAGGTCACGGCCGATCTCTTTCACAGCAATGAACACACTGTCATCCAAACCGCCCTCCTTTCGTACGAGTTTACTGCTGCTGCCACTGCTGGAGGGCTGCTTTGATGGACTGGCACCACTGGTGTAGGTCTCAGTATCACTGCTCTCATTGTCAGACGTGTTAGGGGTATGCTTGGGTGAGGGCTCCACCACTCCAGGCAGCACATCAGTGACCTGCTCAACGAGTCGAGTCTTCGGCACCTGGCGAAGATTAAGCAGGCGGGAGCTGGTGTTGATGATATGGCGCGTTAGGCCAGTGGCCCGGTTTATGGTGGATTTGGCTTCTGGGTCAGCTCCACGGCGTTCAGCTGCTGCCACACAGAAAGGATTCTCAGAGAGGCACTTATCCTGGCACTTCTTGTGGCAGACGTAGGTACAGATCATACACTGAGACGCAGCCTTGGTCCAAACTTTCTTCTTGCAGTATTCACACCAGGTGGGGTTCTGGAACTGGGTGTCCTGGAAGTTGTGACGAACCTCCGTTAACTGCATGGCACCGTAGGCCAAGTCATCACGTGGCATTGAGGGGGTCGGTTCTTTTTCTCTATCCCTCAGATCCTCATCATAGAGGCTCCCCTCTCGCTCCCTTTCTGTAAGCCCCGCTGGACACTCCAACTCGCCCTCAGCTAAGTAGCAGAAGTTTAAGGTGACGTCTCCATAGGACAGCTTCTCATTAAAACCCTTGTGAGTACTGAGACTGCGTAGTGCCGTCCGGCTGACATTAGCTCTAGGTTCAGGAGGTCCCAATCTGAAGGTGCTCTGGTATTCTGCAGAAGATGTGGCCATACACTCCATAGCTACATGCTCCAAATGGAGGCTGACATGCCCCAGGCACAACAAACTACCAAGCTTAAAGGGATCTTTGCACCACAGGGCAACATTAAGGTACTTATGGTTGCTCTCTACTTCAAACACCACAGAGGCTTTAGGCCAGCGTCCTGCCTGGTTACGGAACATGCTCTCGGGGGATTCCCAGAGTGAATGGTCATCTAGACTGTCTCGTGTGCTGCAGGAACTCTCTGAGGCTTTGTCTTTTGCATGATCAGCCTTGCTGCTGGCCACAGGTGAAGGACCTAGCATTTCATCACTAGAATCTGCTGTCTTGTTAGACTGCTTTACTTCAGGCTGTTTGACAAACATCTTCTCTGTGCTAGACTTGTCCTCACTAGCTCCAGCGACTGGAACTTTTTCTGGAGATTTTTCAGAAACACTGATGGTCGTTGTCGAAGCAGGAGCAATGTTAGCAATAGTAGTTGCAAGAGAATCAACACCTTCCAAAAGACTGGTTTCTGAAGATGCCGATGTCAACCTTATCTGAGGTCTGGGTGGCACTGGGGGGCGAGAGGGAGGAGGTGGAGGAGGGACAGTGGGGCGTTGCAGAGTCTCTCCGGGATCACTGGTCTTATGTGGTGAGGGTTTGGGTGAGTCTTTGGATTGGGTCTTTAGTGGCGACTGTAAACCCACAAGATTTAGCTTGCGGTTGAGAATGGGTGATATGGTACCAAGAGGCTTAGAGGCCAAATTTGCCACAGTCCTTTTAGGGCTCTGGTTCACCGTGAGTAAAAAATCCTCCTTGGTGTCACTAGTGTTTGTGGTACTGCTGTTCAGTCCACTATTCTGACTGGGTTTGGTGTCCACAATCAGCTCCTCAAACTCAGAGTCCATGTCTTTGCTGTCAGAGATATCAGAGAGGGTAGTGATAGGGGCTGGATCCTCCTCATAACCTCCGGGTTGGGGAATGAACCCTGTTTCCTCTAGCTGCCCAAAACCTTCCTGTAGAGTTCCAAGGGTCCCTAATGAGGGGGTCTGATTACGAACTGGTCTCTCATAAAGAATCACTACCCTGTCTCCAGCTTGCTTCAACAGTTTGGGCACTTGAACCGAAGATGTCACTTTGACACCTGTCAACAGAAAAGAGCACAGGGCATACATTTTAGATCAATAGTTCAAAGAGCTGTTGCATGTTTTTTTTCTACACAAGATTTAAAAAGTATATGTATCATATTACAGTTTTTTTTTGTAATATTTCAAAATGTTTTTGTTTTTAAATGGTTACACTTCAGACCTCCAATAGCAATGAGGCGATCACCCCTCTGTAGGTCGGCCAAGGCTGCAGGTGAGTTGGGTGTGACCGTCTCTATGCTGACATGCACCGCATCCCCCTCACAGGCAGGGACGTGTCGAAATGTCATCCCCACGCTTCCACATGGTCCCTTGATAACCTCAGTCTGATGCAGACATGGAACGGGAGAAGATCGAACAATTAAGAGCATCACTCACTGTATGGTTCTATGTTATTTACAGTATGCTGCAGAACAATCCATTTCCACAAGAACAATGTGTGTGTTGATAATGTCCGTCACACACACCAGACAGATAGATAAACTTTTCCTCTGCAGGGAAGGATACACTGAGCCTCACACTCTGGGGGAGGTCGAGGTGTGGACCAGTGAAGCGAAGCTGAGTGGGCTGCTACTTACAAAAAAAAAAAAAAAAGAAGTTGTTTCATCACCTTTAAGTTTAAAAATAAAAAATGAATGAATTATTGTTAATTATCATTAATATCAATAATTATTGAATGTAAAAATATTTTAAAAAGTTACAGATATTGTTTTTGTATCATTTTAGCATTCTGACATTAATATTTGAAATAAAATATACTTGCTGTAACGTAAAGCTTGGACTTTTGTGGGTATGGGTGTATTCATGATGTATTTTTTTCTTAAAGGGGAACTCCGGGGCATTTGAAGCGCATTTCCATTGCTAGAGGTTGTCAAATACTGACAGTAGGACACAGACAGGTGCAAATCTGCGCTCCCTGTGCGGCGATTGCGCTGTTCGCACAGCCTGTCATGCGAGGCTAATACGTGGTGGCTAAGGGGCAAGTGCTAACCCTTCCACGTAAAACAACAACTTGCACACTGCAGAAACGTCACACCACTTTATAAACCATCCGACAATAAAGTCACAAGTCTTACCATCAAAACCATATGCATGGTTCTGACATTACTGGCATGGGGACGTTACAAAACAACTTTATAAACAGCATGTCACTTACCTCTTGTCGGTAGGCGCGCGCATGTGAAAGCCCAAAAGAGTCAATGGACGATAATCCCATATACAAAACAATTATATTCTCTAGAAAAACTGCGTTCAAGTATTTAAAACATTACAACAATACATGCCCAGTAATACTGTTGTAATGTTTTAAATACTTTATAAAGTTTATAAAGTTGTTTTGTAACGTCCCCATGCCAGTAATGTGAGAACCATGCATATGGTTTTGATGGTAAGGCTTGTGACTTTATTGTCGGATGGTTTATAAAGTGGTGTGACGTTTCTGCAGTGTGCAAGTTGTTGTTTTACGTGGAAGGGTTAGCACTTGCCCCTAGCCACCACGTATTAGCCTCGCATGACAGGCTGCGCGAAACAGCGCGATCTCCACACAGGGAGCGCAGATTTGCACCAGTCTGTGTCCTACTATCAGTATTTGACAACCTCTAGCAATGGAAATGCGCTTCAAATGCCCCGGAGTTCCCCTTTAAGCAAAAAAAGCACAACATTTAGTTAAAAACAAAAAGAACTCATCTGTTTTTGTTTACTGCTATGTATATTTCTTAAAGGCATGGTAGGTAATCCTGTTCAGAAACACATTTTGTAATACTGGGTGAAATGGTCCGTCTATCCTGAGAGAAATCTACACAAGATGTATTTAGAAAAAGGGACGAAAATAATCAGACCTCTGTGGCAGCTGCAGGACTGAGAAAAAGCTGACCAATCCGAGATCAGCGGGACGCTGATCTCGGATTGGTCGCCTACAAAAAACCAATCAGATGCCTCTGCTTTCTGCCTACGCCCCCCTCTGCCGGCTCCCTGCTCCATGTGCGCATGCGGTTCCACCGGCTTTGGATGAAGCACTGACGGAATGGGGAGGGGGGGGTGGAGCTTAGAGGAGTGGACACTTTCGAATCTTGCTAGCTCTCTTGCTAGCTCTCTAGGATTACCTACCATAGCTTTAATTCATCAAATACTGCTGACAATTGTAGAACACATTAATATGAATATTGATAAGAAAACTGCACTGACAGTATTTAAAGTCCAACTATGACATCCTGAGCACTGTAATGAAACCCAACTGAAAGTGGCAATTCTGTGCATTAAAGCTGCAATTAAGTGTAGCCCCAGCTGACTAAAAAACAGCACAGTCCAAGTCACATACCCCACAACACACCTGCTGGGATGCAGAGGTGAATTACTGTATGCCCGTTAAGTTGCACATTAAATTTAAACTTGTACACTTTAGCGAGAAGTTTGTGCCTCATCTGCCCGATTGTCAACTTTGCACTTAAGGTTGTGCCATTTCAACAGCAACTGATTGATAGTCAGCTTACTGGACACATATATAGTGGGATACATCTGAGCAAAGAAAAGAGCTAAATGGGTTGAGCGTGGAACAGAAGGAAAAGAATGAAGATGGTACAGGTGCCTTGATTAAAAAGGAGGACGAACATGATGTGGGTAGACAGAGATGAATGACTGTAATTTCCCTTGCTGTCATTTATTACAGTCCAGCTGGAAGGAAGAGATTGAGTTAGGCCTGGCCATGAATAAGCAGATGATCTATACAAATTGGCACACAGGGAGGTAGGGGTTGGGTTTAGCAGGTGGATGGTTAAGATTTTCCCAAGCCTAAGGGTAAGTCCTGCTCTACACTCAACTAGTTAATGACCAACTAGGACAATTGTTTCTCTTAGTCATTACATGCAGAATTCAAATTGATAGCTTTGCTTGAGTCAAATTTCAAATCAATATTCAAATTATGAGTTCGAGATTGTTTTTTTCAGGCTCATACCATGCAGGGTATGAAAGTATGCAGCGTGTAAAAAGCACAACTGAACATCTTTTCAGTTCTCCTTATTTATGCAAATTCATCAGGCTATCATTAACTGCACTCATGATGTGAGATGTCATCATTACTGATGCAACAGAACTGCTACATACAGCTGATTTCTCAAGTATTTGAATAGTGATATCATTTTTGCCATTTTGCCTCTATGCTCCACTGCAACGGATTTGAAACTGAGTAACCAGAATGTGATGTCAGTGTATGCTATGTCCACAAAATAGACTAATTCTGATTAAAAAAAAACTTGCTCTCTCAAAGGCTGAAACAACCTACCTGACCTGTAATCTAAAGCTTATACAATGATTATAATGCACCTTCAACTTTTAGGGTGCAATGACTGCGGGATATTTATCATTTTCAACATTTTATTTAAATTCAGTTCAATTCATTTTATTTATATAGCACCAAATCACAACAAACATCATCTCAAGGCACTTCAAATATACAGTCCCAGTCATTGTAATGCAATCTTAATCCAATCATTTGTTAAAACGATGGATGTTCAAATACTTGCACATATCCTATCCATACAAAGAGCCTCTCCCTCAACTTTTAGTATGAATGTGCTTATATTATTCAAGCTGAAGGGAAAAAAGTTGACTTCAAGAGTTTCACTGTGGGGAACCATCTTGTGGTTGGAAACAAAAAGTCATCATTCAATAAAAACTGATTTTAAAGAGAAGACTAAGTTTAAAGTTCAGCTTACTTGTGCTAATTGTTAAGTCTGGGTTTTTGTGTGTGTATATGTGTCAGGAGAAATTTTAAACTGACTGCAGACAAAACCAAATTTCCAAATGGACAACATAGGCCCATAAGAGGTTGAATAGCTGTAAGTAGTTTTTTTTGCATGGGGCCAAAGTTTCCCTCACTCACTGATGGGCAACTAATATCAGGCCCTTCATGGTTTAAGATATGGTGAAGATTCTGATAATTGCTTCAGTAATAGAAACACAAATGTACAGAAATGTTATTCTATTTTAAAGGAAGGGATTAAGATTAAGGGGTTAATATAATCGGTGCCAATTAAAGCATAATTGAACAAGGATTTTTCGCTTTGTGACTCTTCTCTTTTGGTCAAACATAATAAGCAACTGCCAGCTGAATGTGATGAAGACTTCCTGTTGATTTTGACACCATGTAATCTTGAAATAATGAAAATAATTCTTAAAAGAAGTACTGTTTGTATCGGTAAAATACGATTCTGTTCATTTTTGGGATGGATTGTTCATGACAGGGCTGTAGTGGAAAGAATGCTTCTTATTTCAGCTCTAGCTTCTGATTAGTTCAAATATAGGATTAAAAATGGTCAGTCCAATAATAATGCCTGAAAAAGCTGGCCGATTGTCTTATTTCTTCACCACCACGATTCACTGCTGTTTGTCACACGGTGGCAGAGACTTTCACAGCTCTGTCTGTGATAGACTGACTTTCAGGATGGGGACTTATTTAGCCATCTGAGTAAGAACAGACAAAAGAGAGAATAGGAGCAGCTTGTAGCCGTGTGTATACAGCTGCACATTGGCTTCACTGTGTCTGCGGCACCCTTAAATAGATTTACAAAGAAGCATGCAAGTCCATTCTGCTCAAGTGCAAATAGTGGCAATCTCCCTTTAACACACCTACTTACAACACTAATGTATGGACAGTCACAAACCCCTTTATGTACCCAATTGTGAAGGTGCTAACAGATGTCCTGTGATAAGACTGGTGCTCTCTAACAGCTGCACTGGTGTCTGAGACATAAAGCTGGAATTTCACTGACTAACATCCTGTCTATCTGGCCTGCTGGTTTATCAATAAATACACTGCCCAAGTATATAAGAAGAAAATCTGTACTGGTCTCGACCAAATATAAACATGCAAAAACACTTTACGTTGTAATACACCTTCAGATTTGAGGTTTTAACACATCATGGGTTACCATGGGTTACCAGACCCACCAGTTTAAAAAGGCATTTAACTTCATAGAATACGTGTCACAATAAACCTTGTTTAAAAAGCAGCTTGGGAAAAAATCTTTGTTGAGAATGCAGTTAACCTTTTGTAAAATACTATATTTGCGACAAAGAATTCTTGATGATGGAAGCAGTGTGAAGGGAGTCATGTGTGACAGTAGAAGAAGAGTTTAAAAACCCTGTGCTAAAATCTATATCTATACATGTGTTATTGTAAGTCATATTTAATGGAGGGCATCAACCATGATATTTTGCAAATATTACAACAAAACTAGCATGTTTAAATGTTGTTGCTTTTTTTGCTAAAACAAGCTAATTAAAGCCATTCACATTGTCAGTAGCAGTGCGTTTCATCCCAGAGTTCTGATGACTGCAGTACATTTAAAACAGGTCCAGAAACTACCAAGAAAACAAGTCGGTAACTACAACGACAGCAAAGGATGGTATTTCACTGAATTCTACAGGCAGGTCTGACACAATGCTTACACACAGCACACAAATATAAAAGGTACAACAGACAAAATCCTAACATAAGAAATCCCACTGCCTCACTCATCATCCATTTGTCAACGGCATGCTGTTGTGCAATTCAAGATAGTACACCGACTTCACTGGTCGAAGGTCGGGTTGTCTAGAATTAGACCAGAGTTGGACCCCACATGCGATAGATGCAAGCAAGCTCCTGCAAGTCTATTATATATGTTCTGGACATGTCCAAGACTATATCATTTCTGGCAATCTATTTTCAAGACTTTCTCTAAAGTGCTAGAATAGCCGTTGGATCCTTCCCCCTTTATTGCCCTATTTGGTGTTGCACCGCAATGTGTACGTCTCAGTAATTATAAGTGCAACATGTTGGCCTTTTGCACCTTGTTGGCCAGGAGACTAAAGGCTGATTCTTACTCGGCGCAACCTCGCTCTTACTAGCTGGTCGCAAATGGCGCAAACGGCCACGCCCCCCGTCACAAGCTAAAAAATCCTCGCGCGTCGCAAGGTCGCGCACACAACTTTTTTTCTGACTTCGCGTGCGCTCAACCGGAAACAGCTGACCAAGAGAAAGGAAACATGAACACTGCAGAGACCGCGGTGACCGAGAGGGTGCGCCTCTACAAACATCTGTACGACACATCTATGAAGTTACACTGGGACAACACGGCAGTTGTCAGCTCTGAGATACATTCAGTTCTACACCCAGAGTAAATTCATTCCGCATCAGATGTGCCAGCCTCTGCTGACGTGACACCACAGGTGGCATTGTGTATGCTTTCTTCGTATGCTTTTCTTCGTCCGGTTCTTCAGCTTGTTTCCTCAACAGTGACGCCCGCTGGTCTGGAGAGAACTGCAAATGTGACGCATACTCGGCACAAACTGCGCTTATGAGCTGAAGGAACTGTGAAGGGGCTGGCGCTTTCGATGACGTCATTAATGGTTCTCGAGCCAGAACAGTTGCGCGGTTGCACCGAGTAAGAATCAGCCTTTATACTGTTCAGGTGGAAAGACCCCCCCCCCCCCCACGCATTCTCATTGGGTCAAAGAGATTATGCAATATCTTTAACTAGAGAAGATCAGATACTCTCTCCAAGGGTCTGATCAGAAATTCTATGCAGTTTGGCAGCCTTTCAGGACATTTGTGGAAAAAATGGAAGCAGAGAATGTAACCCCATAGACTTGTTTTGTGCTGTGTCTGTTTTTTTTTATTTTTTTTGTTTTTGTTTTGGTGTGGTTGTTTTGTTGTTGTCTTTTATGTGGCCTTTTTTGTTTTTTCGTTTGCGTGTCTCTGGTGGGTCTGGCGGGTGGGGTGGGTAAGATGGGTAGATACTGGGGATTAGACTAGATACAGTATACTGTTTGTATTATATATATTGTGAAAATCTTCAATAAAAAGACCTTGATCAAAAAAAAAGAAAAAAAAAGAAATCCCACTGCCTTAATCCCAGCACACGGTTGGATAGGTTACAGTAACGTTACCAGGAGTCCAACAGGTGTGGATATATTTCTTTGTGCTTTAGAACAGAACCACTGTGGAACAATGAGTACAGAAGAGTTTTTCTTGTAACTTATTTTAGAGATTAAACTAGTGATTCATAAACCACAAGAGATTAAAGTGAAGGTTTTGATAACCTATTCGCAAGACTGATAACTAATTGCTATTCATGGTTCTGGGGTTAATTACATAATTCATATTTGTTCATGGGAATAATTTTGCTTAGTAGTGCACAAATCCAAACAGTTAAATGATAAATGATAAAAAAAAAAAGAGAGATATGAATCCTTTCTCTCCTGACTTTCCAGAGACATGATGGTGCTTTCGTGCTTCTCCACACTGTAGAGGTTAATTGTTATGTAGTGGTGCTTTCTTCAGGGTGGAGCAGCAGGGACTGCGCTAACCTTGTTAACATTGACGAAGACAACAAGCAGCTCCTGCTTCCTTGCTGAGCAGCGAAGCCAAACAAAGAACATAGCGACCTGAACTGCCTAGATGGAAATAGAGCAATTCACCATCTATTTCAGCAAAGCCAGCCACTCTTTTATCTGCACTGCCAAAGAGAACAAATGAAAGGTTAATATGTTCAAATTGCAGCTATCACTGCTTTAAAGTCCTCTCCTTTACCTCCGGGACAGAAACCCAGACAAGTCTCCCTTTGATCCCTAAAAAAAACACTCATCGTGATTAAAGACCCTCGTGGTTTCTTTTACACACTCACATATCATAGGATTTATCCCATGCAATGTGATCCCACGTAGAAATTCAACAAATGTTGCTCTTCTGTTTGACTTGCACCATTTTCCGCAGATAATAAAATGTCCCATCTAAAAAATTTTAAAAAGTTAACATAAATCATGGGATGGGGACAGATAAAATTTCAATGATACTCATGTCATTATTGATGTTTATCCTCAATCCGGTTCTTTTTTATATACCAAAAAGATTCTACTACATTTTTACAAGAGTTTAAGCAGCAGCAGAACTGCTTATCATCTGAAATCCTAAACAGAATAAACGATGGGTTTGTTGTCTTAATCAAATCCATACAGATATTCTAAAGTGTATCAACATACATCTTGGCAATTCAAAATCATTTTAGCCCCATATCTAAAAAACTACATTTTAGAACTTTTTACTTTTACTACCAAAAACTATAAAAGCTTGCTCAAGTATTCACCTGGCATTTCCCATATTCATTTTTCAACCTGAAATTAAGATGTTTTGTTTTGAGTTTTTTTCAGGTTCTGTGTAATAGAAAAGTACCAGTACCAGTGTCACTTTGTATGCTAATCAGTTCCTGTATAACCAAAGCAACTGCAGTGTCCGCATTCTCTGCAAAAAGTCAGGCTTGTTTACAGTGCGTTGGACCTCAACAGGGCTGCCCCTTGTCACCAATTCTTTTTGTCTTTTTCATGGACAGGATCTCGATGTATAGAATCATATTAAAAAACTGGCCAATACTGTAAAATTTAACCTTACATTTTTTTTTAAAACAAATCAAGTCTTTTTTAACATTTTTGGTGCTGCCAGAATGTTTCTCCATTCAATGATTTTATCTCACACTGAATACTGCATCACAAGTTGGTCTCTCACCACAGCTAGCAATCTGAAATTAATTGAATCACTGTACAAAAAAATCTCTTAAAGTTTTTGACCGAAAACCCAATTCTTTTCATGTATGTAATGTTTTAAACAAGTACAATCTTTTAAATTTTGAAAATTTTATTAATTTTAAGTATGTATGCTTCATTTATAAAGCGCTACATGGACTAGCCCCACCTCCAGTGTTTACCTTGTTCAAACCTAGGAATTCAAGTGGCCTGAGAACAAGGGCCTCCTCCAGAGGAGACTGTGAGGTCCCCCACAGGAAAACAACTTTTGGACGGAACACTCTCTCTGTGAGGGCCACTAACATCTGGAACAGTCTTCCTCTGCACATGCGGGAGAGCCCCACACTGATCAGCTTTAGAGCTCAAACTATGGCTGAAAGCAAACCAGTTATGTGACCATTAGACTCTAAACATTCCCTGTGATGCTTCTATTGTATATTATATTTTCTTTCTTATGTATTTTCTTTCTTGTGTATTTGCCTGCCTAGGGACTACGGATGAAAACTAGCTTTGTAGCTATAATCCGGCATATTTACATTTGTTTTTATACTGATGTTCATTAATGTGCAATGTCCCTATTCAAATAAATAAAAAGAAAAAAAGAAAAAGATGCATATGCATATGCAAGCAGGGAGACTGTCCGGTTTGAGAACCTTGTCGTTTCTGCTTTTTGCAAATGATGTAGTTCTGTCGCAGCCGGGATGGAAGTCAGCCCATGCAAGCCTGAGGTTTATCAACCGAAAAAAAAAAAAAGATGGAGTGCTCTCTCTGGGTCAGTGAGTCTTTGCCCCAGGTTTAAGCATCTCAGGATCTTCTTCACAAGTGATACCAGTTGTAGTGAGAGACGGATGGACAGATTTTTGTGTTGTACAGGTTTGTTGTTGCGAAGAGGAAGCGGAGCCAACAGGAGAAGCTTTTGATTTACTGATCTTTGTCCATCTATCCATTTTCTATACCTGCTTAGTCAAATTTAGGGTCATGGGAGGCTGGAGCCTATCCCAGCTGTCATTGGGTGAGAAGCAGGGTATACCCTAACAGGTCTCCAGTCCATCACAGGGCCACACAGAGACAAAACACCAACAAACCATATCCAACCAAACACACAACCATCCACGCTCACACTCACTACTAAGGACATTTTAGAGTCACTAATGAATCTGACATGCATGTTTTTGGGTGGTGGGAGGAAGCTGGAGTAACCAGAGAGAAGTCACGCATCCACGGGGAGAACATGCAAAGAAAGGAATTGAACCTGAAACCCTCCCGCTGTGAGGCAACAGTACTGACCACCACACCACCGTGCAGCCCACTGATCTTTGTTCCCTAACCCAGAAAGAATAATATTGTTGATCCAAGCGGTTGAAATAATTTTCTTTCAAAGACTGGTTGGGCTTGGCCTTAGAGATAGGGGGAGGAGCTTGCATATCTGAGGGGAGCTTGAGGTAGCTCCTCCTCTTTGAAAGGAGTTGGCTGAGATGGTCCAGGCATCTGACCCCGTCTAACTGGGAGGAGGCCCTGGGGCAGACACACAACACACTAGAGGGATTTTATATCCTATTTTATGCCCTTCTGGACCTGTGGCCTCTGTGACCTCACCTTGGATAAACAGAAGACAATGGATGGATGGGAATGGAATGGGAAATAGTTCAGATAGGTGATTTATATGTACTTTTTTTCTTTTAATTCTGAAAAATAAAATTCAAATTATCAGCTAAACAAGGTCCACTTATTTTGTATTCTTAATGTCACGATCTTGTAAAGCGTAAATGAGCTTTGAAAGGCCTCAGAGTCTCAAACACCACTAATCAAGAAGCACCACCAAGCATGCGACACCATGAAATGACCATGGAATTCTCAAAACAGTACAAGTACAAATCAGATTGTGTTATATATATAAAAAAAAAAACCTAAAAAAAAAACTTAAAACTTGAAAATTTAACAGTGCCACTAAATCCATCACAAAATGGAAAAAATGTCCATCAAAAAACACAAACCGTCCGAAGAGGGCATTAAATCATAGACATAAAAGGGAACCCTGAATGAGCCTGAAAGCTCCAAAGAGGAGAGCTGTGCATCTCTCCACTATAAACTGTACACTACAAAAAAAAAAAAGGGAATTATGGAACAGTGGCCAGACAAAAGCCACGGCTCAGAAAATAATTTAAAAAAAATGCACATTTAAAATTTATGCTAAAAGTTATGTGGAAGACTTCCCAACAGAAGAAGGTCCTCTGGTCAGATGAGTCTAAAATTTAAGACAAAAACGCAAACACAACACCTGTCATCACCCCCTAAAACACCATCCCCATAGTGAAGCATGGTGGTGGCAGCATAATGCTGTGGGGATGTTTTTCATCAGCATGAACTGGTAAGAATTGAGGGAATGATGGATGAAAAGTCAAACTCCAGACCTTAATCCACTTGAGCATCTGTGGCAGTGCATTAAAAGACTGCTTTACTTAATGAGCAAAAATCACAGTGGCTAAATGTGCCAAATCATAGAGACATACAGTCAGGCTACGTTCACACTGCAGGCAAAAGTGGCCCAAATCCAAGTTTTTTGACCATTTGTGATCCATATCTGTTTTTGAACAGATATGGATGTCTGAACAGCACAAATCTGGGGGTTTTTTTGTCTTCAAATCAGACCCGGGCCACTTTCATATGTGGTTCTAAATCTGATAAATATCTGATGTTTTTCTTAAGTGACAGTTTTTCAGCTTGAACGGTCATGTGGCATTTCATCTGACTTTTACGTCATTAGCATGAGACGACGTCCCAATTGTGTGCCGGAGGAAGCGGAACACGGCAAGATCAAATGTTAACAATGGACAAAACAAGCATGGCAGACACCCTTGATGGAGCTAGTCAGTGGAAAGAAAGTAAGATTTTGGACTTAAAATCCAATCAAAATCTTCAAAATTCTGTCAGCTCTGATTGCACAACAATTCAGAACTGACACACGTGCTGACATGTGTAGCATCCATATTTACTTCCGTAAACGCAGTGTGCTGCGCGTGCCGCCAAGTCTTCATCACACTGGAGTCTGAAACCGGTCGCGTTTAAATTATATTGTGAACAACCGCAAAATAAAATGCAAAAACTCGTATTTGAGCAAAACATTTGGAATCGCAGGAGACTTGCAGATGTAATTGCTACAAAAGGAAGCTCCACAAAGTAGTGACTTTAGGGGGGGTTAAACAGATATGTGTGCTCAAGTTTTTTTGGGTGGGTTTTTGGTATCATCTTCTTCATTATACATCTTCAAGGATATTGGAATATTGTGTAAATGGAATCATAATAATAAAGGAATCAATCATTTCAGAGGCGTACAATTCTAATGCTTTGGAAAATTCGGGACTGGTTCGCAAGTCCCATCCCTCAATACAATTTCCTCTATGAAAATATTATATACCTGCCCTACATGTACATATAAAAGACTTCACCTGAGCTTGAACTTGGTAGAGCTCGCTACAGTTTGTGTTTCTGTGAGTTTTTCAAAGACAAATACATATTTAAAAGGGGGAGGGGGGGGGGGGCTCAAGCTAAGGGTCACAATTTCCACTATGAACACACAGTAAATAAACTTGGGTGGTCAGCTGGAGGCTGATCTGAAAGCCCAACTTTATGGATAGCTTGAGTGGAGCGGCGTCTTCTGTTGCTTGGCTGAACATCCTTCTGGTATCCATGCTTGTGAGATGGAAAGGTAGGGGTTCAGCAAATTCTTTTTCCTGTCACTGCACTGCTTGGTAATTTAATCTAATACCACATGTCAGATCGATTTGTGTATGGTTATAGGGTACAAGTCGCTGCGAGGCAAGTGCACTGCAATTCCCTGCCACATCCAATTAGCCTCCCCAGTGGTCATGGGGGTGGGATGAGCTGAGGGGTGGAGTGCATGGCCAATAGCTGCACAGGTGTTTGTGTGGGTACTCATTGGGCACTCATTGTTCTCAAACACAGTGTCAGAGACAGGTATTAAGCTACAGCATGAAGTCCGCACCAGAGCATACTCTTCCTTTAAACAATCTCATTACACAACAGAGATGATGCTAAAAAAAATTTTTAAAAACAGTCCCAATTTTTTTAGGTATTTGTTGACACATGATCACACTATAAAGGGGTCGGGGTACTTTTCTAAGGGGTTGCTTCTCAATCCAAACAGCACCATAGAATAATTGTTGAATTGTTCATCTAAATCAAACCTTTTTAAAGAAACTTTATGTATCCAATATATACAAATAAGAGATATTCTGCTTAGTTAATCTTAAAGCATTACTGAATGCAGAAAAACAGTCCAATTACTAGACATTGATCGTTAGTCAGAAATGTGCCCCATCTCCAGTTAGAATTATCTCAATAGCATTGTGATCATTTCACATCCACAGACTTCAAAATATTACATGAAATACTATAATTATGCAACAGTGGACTGGTACCACTGACAGAACCAAATCCAACCTAAAAATTAATAGAGACTTAATGTCGTGAGTCACGTGTTTTTTCTTAGCAAAATCCCTCTGATAAGCATTTCATCTGGGTTGGTTGTGCAGCTCAATCTGAATTTTCAAGTTGTCTTTTTAATCATAGGAAGCAGGTTTCAAAAGCTTGAAGAACAAAGGAGTTGTTATGGAGACAGGCAAACAAAAAAGGTGTTTTGGCCAATTTGCACTTGTATGGACAGCAACAGTGGTTTGGTCGCCCACACAGTCCCCTTTTGTAGAGCTGTCATTGTCCTGCAATTGAAATATAATGATCCGTCATGACTGTTACATCATCCTTGTTAAGCAAACGACAAATACATTCTCAACTAGTTGCACTATCTCCAGAAAAAAAGATTTGGTTTGACTCGTTATCAAGTTGGCATTTTGGTTTCCTCTCCTTTGAGCACCAGTGCACATCTGTCATGCAAACACTGAGCCTCTTTCTCTCCTCACTTAACTCAAGTGTCATTTCGCTCCATAGAATCTGTAAGATGCAATGCGACAGCTTGACCACATAACATTTACTAATCATTCATTTAACATTTGGACATTTTGTCACCTTATTTCAGCACACAAGTAAACAGATCTGCAGGTCTTGGTGTTAGTAGCATCTCGTCTCTGCTGGACCTTTAAAATGCAGCAATTCAAAACAGCCAACAACCCTCATTTGTGAGTCCCCAGAAAAAGCCCAACAACAAGAGATATTTTTATTTCATTTGGCTCTGCTGCAGCCCATTAGATCCTGTATGATATCATTTTTGTTATAAATCCCAAATAGATGAAGTGGTTCCCATCACTCTAAATATTAGTGACAAAGCAGAGGAAAAACAGACAAGCCTACGTCATGTCAGTTGTCAGATCTTTGGAGATGGGAAGAAAGGTCATTCTAACTAATCTCATAATTCAGGAGCCTGTATCATCTCTGAGTATCTTAAAGATTACAGAGAGTTTGTTAAACCAACATGAACTTACCATTTACAGCTAACACTACTGGATGGTTCTTCTCACTTCAAGATACAGGGTATAATTTAAGAGACACCTGCAGACTTGCCGTGCCCATGGCCAAAAAAGAGATTAAAAGGAGATGTATATCTGTTGTTGGGGTTGCATTGTGGAACGATGCCAATATAAAAGTAAGAAATTGTTGTCCTTTTTTGGTTTTCAAAAAAATGGTTTGTAAGGCGATTTTTTCTTTTCTTTTATAATATGTTTATTGTGCAAACTTCAAAGCATATTACAGATAAAACACAAATCAGCTGTAAGTAGGAAGTCTGACATTTTTTTGTTTCTTTTTCCCTGGAGGTAAAACCAGTTGTAAGAGAGCATCCAGACAAAATACCAAATGACCAACACCCCCAATTCACCCACCCACCCTGCCTAGTCTTGCACAAGGTACAAAGTTCACTTTATATGGTAAATAAGAGGTCAAGAAAAAATAAATAAATAAATAAAAAAGAAAATAATAGAATAGCAACCATTGTAATAGTAACAGTAAATAAATAAATAGTAGTAGTAATAATAATAATAATAATGAAACACACAATAACAAAAAAAAAAAAAAAAGAAAGAAATTATGGTCAAATTTAGGAGTCTATCAAAGTTAAAGAGTTGACATAGGAGAGAAAGGGGTCCCATATTCTGTGATATCTTTTCACAGATCCTCTGACTGTGTGTTTGATTTTCTCTAAATGAAGAAAAGACATTAAATCTTTTAACCAGGAGGTTGTGCCAGGGGGATTAGGACTCTTCCAATGTAACAAAATGCGTCGCTTGGCTATGAGGGCAGCAAACGCAACGAGGTCAGCCTGATATTTATTAAACTTGCCCGTAGGAGACACACCAAAAATAGCAATTAAGGGACAAGGGGTCAAGGGGATGCCCAGAATTACAGAGAGGGAGTTAAAGAAAGACGACCAGAAGGAGCTGAGCTTAGGGCAGGAGAAAAATGTGTGTGTGTGGTCTGCTGGGGAGAGAGAGCATCGAACACAAGAATCATCTGTATCAGGAAATAGTCTCTTTAGCCTGGCCTTAGTATAGTGGACCCTATGAACCACTTTGAACTGAATAAGGCTCATACGAGCACAAGTACAAGTGGAGCTGATCCTAAGCAGGGACTCCCTCCACCAGTCCTCGTCCAGCCCCAGCCCGAGCTCCTTCTCCCATGTGCCCCTTAGCCATGAAAGGGAAGATACTTGTGTAGAGAGTAAAAGGTTATAAATTGACCCAATGCTGTTTTGTGATTTTGATGATGAAGACATTATATTCTCTAAAAGAGTCTTCTCAGGCAGTTTAGGAAAAGATGTAAAATTAGTCCTTACAAAACTACGAAGTTGGAAATATCTAAATCGACCTTGAATTGACAGGCCAAATTTAGTGACAAGGTTTTCCAAACTACCAAATGTTTCATCTAGAAAAAGATCACAAAAAGAAACCAGGCCTTTCTTTTTCCATAGTTTAAAAGCTGGGTCTAGCAGAGAAGGTAGAAACAGGTGGTTGTTGCAAATAGGGGAAAGGACAGAGGAAGATTTTAATCCAAAATGTTGCCTGAACTGTTTCCAGATTTTTAGCGAGGAAAGTACAACAGGGTTATTAGTATACTGAGAGGGGCGCGTTGTGAGCGGAGCAAAAAGCAATGCGGGTAGAGAGGATGAAGTGCAAGAGCTAGCTTCTATAAGACACCAGTTAGTGTCAGGGGAATGATACCATGATTTAAGCTTTTGGAGGTTAGCGGCCCAGTAATACAACTGCATATTGGGAAGTGCAAGGCCCCCATCTTGTTTGGGCCTCTGGAGGATAGATATTTGAATCCTGGGAGGCTTGCCTGCCCAGATGTAAGAAAGTAGAATGGTGTTGAGGGATTTAAAAAAAGATTTGGAGAGGAAGAGAGGGAGAGTTTGAAAAAGAAATAGGAACCGGGGTAATACATTCATTTTAATTGTTTCGATACGACCCACTAGTGAAAGAGGTACCACACCCCATCTCTGTAGGTCTAATCTAATCTTCTCAGTCAATTCCACAAAATTATTCTTAAAAAGTGAGCTATAGGAATGTGAAATGTTTACACCTAAGTATTTAAAGCCACTAGGAGATAGATGGAAGGGCAGCACGTCAGGAGAAATCGATTTTGCTAACCGGTTAACAGGAAAACATACACTTTTTGTGATATTCAGCTTATAACCAGAAAATATTCCGAAGGTCTCTAACAAATTTACTATTCCACCAACACACTTTACTGGGTCTTGAACGTATAATAATAAATCATCAGCATATAGTGCTACTCTGTGTTCAACCCCTCCCCTGATTACACCTGAAAATAATGTGGAAGCTTTCAGGGCAATAGACAGAGGCTCTATAGCGAGAGCAAAAAGCAGCGGTGAAAGGGGGCATCCTTGGCGCGTGCCACGCGAAAGAGGGAAAGGAGGTGAAATTTCTGAATTTGTTTTAACTCTTGCCAACGGAGCAGAGTAGAGAAGGCGAATCCATGAGATAAACTTAGGGCCGAATCCAAATTTCTGGAGGGCAGTAAACAGATACTGCCACTCCACCCGATCGAAGGCCTTCTCCGCATCGAGTGAAATAACCATCTCAGGGTTTGGAGAAGCAGAGGGAGTCAAGATCACATTTAGAAGTCTACGTACACTAGACGACAACTGACGGCCCAAAATAAAGCCTGTTTGATCCTCTGATATAATGTCAGGGAGGCATGTCTCAAGTCGGCATGCCAGTATCTTTGCCAGCAACTTCACATCATTGTTAAGCAAGCTAATTGGTCTGTAGCTACTACATGAATTTGGGTCTTTATCTTTTTTAAGTATAAGAGATATCAGCGCCTCATTTAGTGTTGGCGGCAAAACACCCCGTTCTAACGAATCATTGAAAACATCTAGTAATAAAGGGGCAAGCTGTACAGCAAACTTTTTAAAGAACTCAGCTGAGAAACCGTCTGGGCCAGGGCTTTTATTATTCTGCATCAGAGAAATGCAATAAGTGATTTCTTGTAGACTTAATGGTTTATCTAAATTTTCTGCTGATTCTCTATTTACAGTTGGTATATCTAAATTGTTAAGAAATGACTCCATGGCCGAGGTATCAGGGGGAGGTTCTGATTTGTAAAGGTTAGAATAAAACGAAGAGAATTCAATATTTATGTTTGCTGGATCTGTTGTCAATTTCTGGGAAGCGTCATATATTTGTGAAATAAAGTGAGAGGCACGCTGATGCTTCAGCTGCGAGGCTAAAAGGCGACTGGCTCTGTCCCCATGCTCATAATAAGTTGCTCTCGTCCGTTGCAATAGGTGTTCCGCTTTACCTGTTGATAGGAGGTCAAATTCGGTCTGCAGCTGCAGACGTTTAGTAGCCAGAGCAGGATCTGGTGAAGAGGCATGCTGCCTATCAATGTCTAAGATAGAGTCCATAAGTTGTCGCTGCCTCAACCTTCTGGTCTTGGACAAGTGCGCACTGAAAGAGATGATACGCCCACGTAAAAAGGCTTTCAGTGTTTCCCACAGAAGCGATGGGGAAACGTGATCAGACCTATTAGTCTCTAAAAAGAAATCAATCTCCGAAGATACATAGTTACAGAACTCTGCATTGGCCAGTAAACCCGTGTTCAACTTCCAGCCTCCCTGGTGCCTATGTGAACCCGAGGGGAAACAAAGCTCGAGTATGTGAGGAGCATGGTCCGAAGTTACTATGGCAGTGTAATCTGTAGATCTGACGAGAGGTAAAAGGGCCTTATCAATAAAGAAAAAATCTATGCGGGAATAGACTTGATGGACAGTAGAGAAATAAGAAAAGTCTTTAGCATTAGGGTGAAAGAAACGCCAAGGGTCAACACACCCCACCCGATCCATCAGTGTTAATAAAGTCTTGGACATTGCTGTTGATGCGGTTGATCTGGGCTGTGAACGATCAAGGCTTGGATCGACGACACAGTTGAAATCTCCTCCTAGTATAAGATGATGAGTATCTAAATTTGGCAGATGGGAAAATAACGTGGACATAAAATCTGGGCTATCCCAATTAGGTGCATACACGCTGACTAACACAACAGGAGTTTGATAAAGAATACCAGAAACTATAATGTAACGACCACCAGGATCAGAGTATATATGATCAGAGACAAACTTAATTCGTTTATGTACTAAAATGGCTGTGCCTCTGGATTTACTGTTAAAATTGGAGTGAAATATCTGCCCAACCCATGGTTTACGGAGCCTAGTGTGGTCAACTGTACGCAGGTGAGTCTCCTGCAAAAAAGCAATATCAGTGGAGAGATACTTTAAGTGTGAAAAGACTCTGGCACGCTTACACTGCCCCCCCAAACCCCGCACATTCCAAGTAATAATATTAATTTTATGTCCGGCAACTCCCCCCGGCACTACAGAAGCATTTGCCATTTATGATACACAAGGTAGATAAGACTGAGTGAAACCAGTAATTTGGGACCAAAGGTAGAGAAAGAGGAAAGGGAAAAAACAAACAAACAAGCCAGCAAAAAAGACAAAAAAGACAAAAAAAAAAAAAACAAACAAGGCAAACAACAACGAACAAGGCGCACAGCCCCCACCCACCCCACCCCACTCCCCACATATAGCTTACATCTGTTGAGAGATACAGTAATATATGTCTGATGCCCGCTCGAATAAAACCGACGAGCTGCCAGAGCCAGTGTACATACAACCGGTTAATCATGTAGTGTTACCTGCTCCTTACATTGTATTTTTAATACCCTGGATATTACGGTCAACCCAGAGGGAGAGATAAAGCATCCTGAAAAACGCGTCGCAACCGCGAGCTTTAAAGAGGCTATACTCAGTAACATAACAGTGCACAGGTGCCTGCACAGTAGCTGTATTGCAGATAGGCTGTAAATTATAATGTGCCATTGCATAGACCCAAGCCTACAGCAACACTGCACATAGTACCAAAAATGGTTAGGACTACTGCTACTGTCATAACGAACAAGAATGAACGTAACTTTAACAGCAAGCCAACAAAAGTCCGATAACATATTGTAACTAATACCTTAGCCAAAGTAGCATCACCTGAATGTATTTTTACTCCATCGTTAAAGCCTCCTAGGCTGGAAAGTTTTGCCGGTAGAAAGTCTCCGCGGCCTCGGGAGAGTTGAAGATGTGTTCCCTGTTGTTGTGGGTGACTCGGAGGCGCGCTGGGTACAGCACACCGAACTTCACTCCCCGCCGGTAGAGAAGCCCCTTGACCGGGTTAAATGCTGCTCGCCTCCTCGCCACCGCTGCGCTGAAATCCTCGTAGATTTTAATTCCGTGGCCGTTGTAAGAAGAGTCCTTGTGTGACTTTGCCCACCTCAGAACAGCCTCTTTCTCCATGTAGCGGTGAAACCTGACGATAACAGGACGTGGAGGATCATCCGGTCGGGGTTTCGGCTGCAGGCTGCGGTGTGCGCGGTCCAGCTCAGGCGGTCCAGAGAGCAGGCCTCCCAGTAAATCAGCGAACAACTTGGCCATAAAGACCCTAGCATCTTTTCCCTCCACGTTCTCCGGGAGTCCCAGCACACGGACATTTTGGCGTTTTGAGCGGGACTCCAAGTCCTCCACCTTTGCCTTGAGCTCTGTATTCTCTTTCACCACCGATCCCAGGTCAGACTGGAGCCCGCTCACGTCCAGTTCTAGTTGCGTTATCCTGTCGCTGTGGTCGGATAAGCTAGTCTCCATCTCTTTCATAGTAGAAGTTTGTGCCGCCAAGCTCAGCTGGAAGGATTCGACCGACGACCGGATAGGTTCCAGTGAGCTATTTAGTAAAGCTGTGAGTTCGACGGTCATATTCCTTCTCATTTTTTCAAGTTCTAGGACGAGCGTCTCCGTCGTTAATGGTGCCACAGGATCTTCCGCCATGCTGCTACAGGCTTTAGCACCCTGCTGCTTTTCAGTTTTACCGCCCGATTTACCCGCTTTACTCATTCTGCCTCAGAGTTTCGTTAAACGAAGTAGTCGTTTCAGGATTAGGAACTATGTGACGAGAAAAGGTATTTTGTGAATAAGCTAAACTGAAAAGATGCGGAGCTCGGACAATGTGCGTCTTACCACCACATGGCGTAACCCGGAAGTCCCCTGTAAGGCGATTTTTGAGGGCTACAAGTGTTTATAATTTGTGAAGGATGTTGTACTTATTTATGATTTTGTTGTATTTTGTTTTATAATTTTTCTACTTTGATATCGTTATCGTTATTATTACGTGTATATGTATATCTATGTATATGTGTTTGTATACATATATGTGTATGTGTGTGTATGTGTGTATGTATGTATGTATGTATGTATATATACTGTACGTTGAAGGGCAGATTAATCTATTAATTTGTTAAATAGGACAGGCTTTAATATAAGCATTATGCTTCAGCCTGTGCCTTTTCAGTCACTTTATGATGTTTGAGGTTATTATGATTGTATTGTTATTATTGTGTGACTGAATAAAAATATATCTATCTATCTATCTATGGTGTTCAAGATACAGAAACTATGCCCAAAAAATAGAGGGGGAAAAAAGGATCAATGATACTAAAATGTTCACTTTGTGCTTTGATAAGTTCCTGCTATTTTCCTGCTTGGGGTTAGATGACATCAAATCTGGTGAAAATATAAGCGATAATTGATATTAACATAATATGTTTCTACGGCATACAATAAATGATTATCAATATAAAATATCTATAATGGCACAGTTCATAAGTTTCTAAATGTTGAGCAACCAATCTATCTCTCAAATCTTGTTTATGATTTGTTGGTTTACAGTTCATCTTCCATTAACATAGATAAAATAGCATCAACATCACAGCAACCAAGCTGCTGCAGCTGAAAGGATTGCAGACTTTGTTTTTTTGTTGTTGTTTTTTCTTGGAAGAGAAAGAAAAAAAAAAAAGAAAGAGGTCTCTGTTAACTGTGTATTAAAGTAGGTCACTTTTAAGTTCTGTAATGAACACTGTTAACAGCAGCCAGGGCATAAAGGACCTGTAACCTCTATAATGTCAGCCTGAGAGACAGAAGGCCTTTTCACATGTGCCTTTGACATGCCTTTGTTGCTCATCGGTATCATGGAAGAAAGTACAGAGGCAACATTTGGGTTTAAATCTATTATTGAGGCTAATGCGCCTCAATAATAGATTAAAGCTAAATCTCATCATTTATCAAAGTATTTATTATCTAATTTTCCACTGAAATCACCCAGTCTTGGCTAAAGACTATCACGTATCAAAAATCAAACTAACGTCTTCCAACTCCTCCTGTCGTTATTGAATTTCTAACCTCACATCATGCCTTAACAGTTGTTGTTCTCAGTGTGGTCGGCCCCTTAAATAGGAATATTGTTTTGAAATAGTTTGACTTATGATAAAAATATAAAACTAAATAAATAAAGTTTTTTTTTTTTTAAAGAGCAGATTAAGAGACAAAAATGTTTCATCTGGATGAATCCTCTTTTCCAGAACACGTAACAGCATACATATCTTACAGATCAACAGGATTGTAAGTGTTGGGCAACTTTAAGAGAAAAATAAGAAATAAAATTTGCCACATCTATGACATGAATGTACTGCAAATGACAAAAAAAAAAATAATACAAAAAAAACGTTTTTAAACATTACCTCCAAATAACTCAGTACACCAAGAAAAGACTGGTACATTCAGTATCATATCAAGATTATCATCCAAATAGAGCAGTTATATTTGCTTTTGGAATGTTGGAATGCTCCAAAGAAAATATAAGAAAATATACTGGAATGTTGCTTCTATAAGGTACTATTGTTGTAGTGCAAGAATTATTTGGAGCTGTAAGTGCTGACTTATAAGCCATTTTCTTTTCCTATAGAGAGAGCACGCTTATAGGATGAGAAGAAAAACATTCCAAATGAAAACAGCAAGATATCTGTAATTTGGTTGTGGCTCTGCCTGTCATGCACATGGCGGCTGGTCTATTGAGTTTCCTCTGAGGTGAATTGATCAGTGGAAGAGCGATTAGAAACAAACAGCTTGTGGGACCAACCTCTCATGTCTTTAATCTGCTTTTCTTTCTACAGCCAGCCGTTGTCAAACAAAATTAGAATGGGTCATTTAATTGGCACGGCAAAGCGGAAATGAATGATGAATGTGTCACCTGCCACATCTCAACGTGTGTGTTAGAAAAAATGACAAAGTTAATGCAGTCACTTAGGTGTTCTCTGATTATGTGCGAGATGTGCAATGAGGGGTTTTTGGACTGCTTCTTCTTTTTTTTTATCTTTAGACGAGGGCAAAACATAATTACTAGTTTCCAGATTTAAGGCCCTCTTAAAGGCACCAGACAGTTCTAAATGTAAAGACAGGCAGAAATTATTCGTATGATGATATCAGTGTTTCCCACACATAGACTAATTCGTGGCGGTGCGCCACAGATTAAACACCGGCCGCCACATATTGCGTTTCGTTATTATTATTTTTTTTAACGCTATTTAAAAAATAATCGTATTCGTTCAGCTGCATTTCCTTTCCCTGCACTACCTCCGTCTCTCTGTCCCTCGCGTCTCTCTCGCATAGCCTACTCACACACACAGCCCCTCCCCTCCGTGCTTCCCTGGAAGCGTGGGAGCTTGCTAGCTTCAGCGTCGCGTAGATTAGCTCAACCGAAAGAATTCACGAAAGGTTGGTATCAGGTGCACCTTTATAAAATCACACATTAAAAAGTCCTATGAAAATATTTTATATTTTGAATACAATGTTGTCCCGTCCCGACCCATAGCAAACAAGCGATTACGCCTTCTTTATAAAGTTAACTAGTCAAAAGTTTGCCGTAAAAAAAAAAAAATGTAGTTGGGTTGTCGAGGTCAAAACACTAGCAGCTGTGAATCAAATAAAGTAGTTTTTTTTTTAACTCTTACACTGAATGTTTGCTGCTTCAATCCAGATGAGTATTGAAAAATATTTTCCGCGATTGAAAAAGAGACGTGCGTGTTGAGGATGAGGAGCAGCCTGAACCGGAGGTATCAGTCTGAAACAGACAGGCCGACCAGTGTAATTAGCTATGTTATTCATTTGTTTACAATGAAGATGTGAAAATCTGCAGAAAAGCCGCACCTGAGTCACCCACCGTGACACAGGTGTCACACATCCTTACGTCCCCCATCATTTTCCTTGATGGAGAAATTATCCAGGTTCTTAACTCCCAATGTGACATATATGTCACATTACAGATCTCTGACAGTGGGGGGGTGGTATTTTGGAAAAAAATTCTGAAATGGGTTCTATGTGGTCTATTTAGTCTGTTATAACCCCCTTAATAAAGTTTTGTGTGACCAATTATTAACGAAGGAATTATTTTGAAGAATTTAAATTTTTTACACCCAACCAACACCCCCCCCCGGCCCACCACCACACATTGCCTTCACATCTGTGGGAAACACTGGATATACAGTGCACAGTGAAAATGAGTACACCCCTGTTGAAAAGTAACATTTTGAACAATATTTTAATACACACACAAGTTATTCCCAAAACGTGCATAGAGTAAGTTTAATACAACATCTGTTCAGCTTACAACAGAAAAGAAAGATCAATAATATAACTTAAATGACCTATTTGTCCATTTTTGTGAAATTATGCTGGTGCAAAAGTGAGTACACCCCTATGTTAAACTCCCTGAGAATGGGCCGTGTTGGCCCGAAATGTCATGAAATGAAAAGGCATTAAAAGGGAGGTCATCGTTGTGCGTTTCATCCTTGCCTTACATTGAAATTTTACATTTTGAGTCTGCACCAGGCTAAAAGAGACGTGTGTGAGATTTGACTGAAATCCTATGGAGAGTATCATGATCTGCTTCAGTAGTCACAGTACATGTTGACAAGCATGTTTCTTTTGGTGAAATTCAGCTTCCTACTGTTGATGGCATCCATACAGCCCCAAACCATGTCACTCCCACTACTATGCTTGACTTTAAGCATGGGGCACTTTTCTTTGTACAAATCACTTTTTACCACCACACATGCTTGACACCATCGAAAGCAAATTTGTTTATCATTGTCTCATCAGAGACAAACAAACTAAGGATATGGATTGCTGGAACCATGTCCTGTGATCTGATGACACCAAGATGAACAAATTTGCTTTCGATGGTGTCAAGCATGTGTGGTGGTAAAAAGTGATTTGTACAAAGAAAAGTGCCCCATGCTTAAAGTCAAGCATAGTAGTGGGAGTGACATGGTTTGGGGCTGTATGGATGCCATCAACAGTAGGAAGCTGAATTTCACCAAAAGAAACATGCTTGTCAACATGTACTGTGACTACTGAAGCAGATCATGATACTCTCCATAGGATTTCAGTCAAATCTCACACACGTCTCTTTTAGCCTGGTGCAGACTCAAAATGTAAAATTTCAATGTAAGGCAAGGATGAAACGCACAACGATGACCTCCCTTTTAATGCCTTTTCATTTCATGACATTTCGGGCCAACACGGCCCATTCTCAGGGAGTTTAACATAGGGGTGTACTCACTTTTGCACCAGCATAATTTCACAAAAATGGACAAATAGGTCATTTAAGTTATATTATTGATCTTTCTTTTCTGTTGTAAGCTCAACAGATGTTGTATTAAACTTACTCTATGCACGTTTTGGGAATAACTTGTGTGTGTATTAAAATATTGTTCAAAATGTTACTTTTCAACAGGGGTGTACTCATTTTCACTGTGCACTGTACAATGCTGCTACATATAAGGATTATATGTATGGATTATAAGGACCTAAAATCATTCTCCTGCACTGAGCCCAAACATCTGCCACATTAATGAAGAACTGTCCTAAACAAAACAAAAATAAAGGTGTATGCAAAAGATGGTCTGCACCCCACAGAGTCTGAACCAAATGTCATGAAGTCGGCCTGGGATAACTAGAAAAAAAAAACTTTAGAAAAAGCTAAAGACAAACAGAAACTCTGGAACAGCTTATTTGCTAAATTCACTGGAATGCTCTGAATAGTGCACTACATTTTTATCATATTTTTAACTACACTATATTGCCAAAATTATTCACTCATCTGCCTTTACATTGTTCTTATTTCTTTCTTTTATATTTAAGATTTAAATCATGCTTTTTATTTCTACCGTTTTAATGTATCTATAAAGCACTTTGAATCGTCTCGTTGTTGAATTGTGCTATACAAAGAAATTTTCCTTGCCTTTACACGCATATGAACTTCAGTAACATCCCATTCTTAATCCAGAGGGTTTAATATAACGTCGGCCCACCCTTTGCAGCTATAACATCTTCAATTCTTCTGGGAAAGCTCTCCACAAAGTTTAGGAGTGTTTATGGGAGTTTTTGACCATTCTTCCAGAAGCTCATCTGTGAGGTCAGACTCTGATGTTGGACAGAAGGCCTGGCTCACAGTCTCCGCTCTGATTCATCCCAAAGGTGTTCTATCGGGTTGAGGTCAGGACTCTGTGCAGGCCAGTCAGGTTCTTCCACACCAAACTGGCTCCTCCATGTCTTTATGGAGCTTGCTTTGTGCACTGGTGCGCAGTCATGTTGGAACAGGAAGGGGCCGTCCCCAAACTGTTTCCACAGAGCTGGGAGCATGAAATGGTCCAAAATCTCTTGGTGTGCTGAAGCATTCAGAGTTCCTTTCACTGGAACTAAGGGGCCGAGCCCAGCTCCTGGAGAACTACCCCACACCATAATCCCCCCTCCACCAAACTTTACACTCGGCACAACGCAGTCAGATAAGTACCGTTCCCCTGGCAACCACCAAACCCAGACTCCCTCATCAGATTGCCAGATGAACCCTGATTGGTCACCCCAGAGAAGGCGTCTCCACTGCTGTAGAGTCCAGTGGCGGCGTGCTTTACACCGCTGCATCCAACGCTTTGCATTGCACTTGGTGATGTATGGCTTGGATGCAGCTGCTCGGCCATGGAAACCCATTCCATGAAGCTCTCTACGCACTGTTCTTGAGCTAATCTGAAGGCCACATGAAGGTTGGAGGTCTGTAGCGACTGACTCTGCAGAAAGTTGGAGACCTCTGAGCACTATGAGCCTCAGCATCCTCTGACCCCGCCCGCTCTGTCATTTCACGTGGCCGACCACTTCCTGGCTGAGCTGCTGTCGTTCCCAATCTCTTCCACTGTGTTATAACACCACTGACAGCTGACTGTGGAATATTTAGTAGTGAGGAAGTTTCACCACTGGACTTGTTGCACAGGTGGCATCCTATCATGGTACCATGATGTAGAAGCAGTCTGCATTGGTGCTTGAATTGATACACCTGTGTCCATGGAAGTGATGGGAACACCTGGATTAAATTATCTGGATGGGTGAGTGAATACTTTTGGCAATATAGCGTATGTTACTGCCTTTTGTATGTTTTGTTGATAGATGAAAGCTTTTCATGGTACTATTTTTCCTTGGATAATTACAGCATGAATTATTCTTAAACAACCATGTCGGAAGACTTGGTCATGTGGTCATGTGGTTGTGGAAAAGAGTCAAATAATTGGCATGCATCAAGCAAAGAAAACATCTAAGGAGACTGCTGAAACGACTAAAATTAGGTTAAGAACTGTCCAAAGCACAAACTGGAAGGATAGTGCGGAACCATCTTCTTCAAGGAAGAAATGTGGTCTGAAAAAAAATCGTTTGGTGAAATCAAATTGTAACAAAACAACAGTAGAACTGAGGGCTTTGTTCAATGGTGAAAGTAAGAGCATTTCCATACGCACAATACAAAGAGAATTCAAGGGATTGGGACTAAACAGCTGCTCTGTGGCCTTAAGAAAACCACTTATCAGTGAGGCTAATCGGAAAAAAAGGCTTCAATTTTCTAGGGAGCATAAAGATTGGACTCTGGAGCAATCAAAGAAGGTCATGTGGTCTGAGGAGTCCAGAGTGATGGGCATATCAGGGTAAAAAGAGAGAAAGATGAAGTGATACACCCATCATGCCTGGACAAGCCTGTGGGGGCAGTGCTATGATCTGGGGTTGCTGCTGCTGGTCAAGTCGAGGTTCAGCAACGTTATGCGCTCAAAGAATGAGATAGCTGACCTCATTCTTGACTACTTGAAAATACTGAATGACCAGATTAAGATCAGATTATTGTCATGCATACATACACACGAAATGTGTCCTCCACTTTTAACCCATCCAGGCTGGCACCTGTTGACACACTCATGCTCATGCACAGGGTCACACACTCAGACAGATGCCATACACTGGAGCGGTGGGCAGCCATTCACAGCGCCCGGGGGGTACAGTGCCTTGCTCAAGGGCACCTCGGCCGTGACACCCGTCAGCTTCACCAATCTTTTTGAGTGGCGAGATCCGCCAAATCGAACCGCCAACCTTCCGGTTATTGGACGACCAACTCTAACCACTGAGTCACGGCCGCCCCATCAGATTATTCCATCAATGGATTTTTTCTTCCAAGATGACAATGCCCGGATTCATCGGGCTCAAACTCCTTTTCACACATGGGTTGGCCCCCACAGAGTCCAGACCTTAACCCCATTGAGAATCTTTGGGATGTGCTGGAGAAGACTTTGCGCAGCGGTCCGACTCTCCCATCATCACAGATCTTGTTGTAAAATGAATGCGACTATGGACAGAAAGAAATGTTGTGACATTGCAGAAGCTTATTGAAACGATGCCACAGCGAATGCTGCTGTAATCAGAGCTAAAGGCGGTCCAACTAAATATTAGAGTGCAACTTTTTTTTTGGACGGGCAATGTATTTTATGTCTTAAATTAGGGCTGCACAATATATCGAATTTTAATCACCTTAACGATATTGGCTTCCCGCGATCAAATTCGCGTGATCGAGCGATATTTAAAATGCGTCATTCCGTCCATAGAACGCTCCATATTAAAGGTGTTTTCAAAGATCCTCCGCTTTAACCCTCTCTGGTGTTTTTTTTAAAGCCACTCTAGCGCTCCGTAAACCACTGTCTGATCACATGCCTCCATGAGCCAATCAGAGTTGCTCCCTGCACCGCGCAGTTTAGTTTCTAGATGTAGACACTAGTTACAGAGGACAAAGTAACGTGGCGCACATACCACAACAGGTAGCAGTCGGTCTTATAAGCTATAAACAATCTTAACAGAGAAAACAAAAAATTTCTAACGTGGCAGAGGGCGAGGCTGAGGAGCTTGTCCCGAGAACCGGATCGTCATCCATTGTGTGGAAGCATTTTGGGTTCGAGGCGAGTGACACAACACAAGAAAAGGTGATATATAAAGAGTGCCGTACGGTTGTGTTGGCGCCACAAAGCAACACAACGAACCTCTTTAGCCACTTGAAAACACACCATAAAGTTCAATACGATGAATGTATGAGGACCAAGAAATGCGTTGCAAAGACTAATCATCCCACAACATCAACTCAGGCATCCATCGAAGCGAGCCTCTTTAGCGCATCACCATACCCAAGCACCTCCCAAAGACACCGTGAAATAACCAATGCAGTCGCATTTCATTTGGCCAAAGATATGTGAACGCAGTTATAATAAGCCTATGTGACAATAAAATTTGTTTTGGTTAAAATCAACAAATAATCGTGATAATTAATCGTGATATCAATATTGCTCAAAATAATCGAGATAATCATTTTGGCCATTATCGTGCAGCCCTATCTTATATGGCTAAAAATGGGTAACAATGTTTGGGGGTTTTTTTCTATACAAGAAAAAACACCAACACTTGTGTTATAATATTTCTCCTTATGTTGGGCATAATAACAAGACAATTCCAAATATACCAATACCTACCAATACTGGCAAAAAGTCTTTCTTCTGTGCAGCTGAAAGTCCCCAAAAAACATTTGTTGGCCTAAAACATTTTTTACTGGTCACTTTATCTATGAAATGAATAAAAAACTGAAAGTGAAATCCGTCGTACTGTCATAAATGATCTTATTTTCACATCATGCTCCAGAGCAACCCCGAATGGAAAATTAGTGTGACTCATTGTTGTAGGGTGGGTGGGTGTGAGAGTTTGTGTGTGTGGCTCCTCATCAACCAACTGTCTTTCAGCGGGTGTCCATGGCAGATTAAAAACACAAAGACACCCTGAGTGAAACATCAAACAAGCAGTGTAATGAGGATAAAAGGGTGTGTGGGTGTGTTGCATCTCTTGGTGGTGCAACAGAGGAGCTAAAATTCCATGTATGAAATCAGTTCAGTTTTATTTATATATCGCCAATTTCACTACAAAAGTCATCTCAAGGCACTTTAAAGATGCAGTCCAATTCAATCCAATTATAATCCACTTCAAACCAATTCATTGCAAACAAGTAACAATTCAATTAAATCAAACTAAAGACAAATGAGTCCAATCCGTATAATGCCAATTTACTTATGTAAAACAGCAGAGAAGAGATGACCCAATAATACTGATTAATAACTAAAACGTCTCGGCTGTGCAATTCAATACTTGAGACTGGATTGGGACATCCCTAATTATTACTCTATATTCAGTTCATTTTAAGCTGGTACAGCAGTTACAGTTAGTAAATGTATCATTCAGCTGGAGCTTGTGATTGAGTCAGAACTGGACGCAGTGAGGAGGACGCAGGACTATAGAGCACAGCAAAACTCAAACATCTATAACCAAAAAAAAGATCTTTTTGTTTCTTTAAAAAATGCATTGTGAATTTGTGTGTGTATGTGTGTGTAAATTGATTATTGACTGCACTGAGAGGCTAAGAAAGAGTCAAAGGAAGAATATAAGAAAATAGTGTCATGGCTGATCCTGAGGTCTGGGTGACAGCTGTGGACAAAACACTTGAATCATTTTTAGTAATGACCAACAACAAAACCATGACAGTGTTTCCCACACATAGACTAATTCGTGGCGGTGCGCCACAGATTCAACACCGGCCGCCACATATTGCGTTTCGTTGTTATTATTTTTTTTAACGCTATTTAAAAACTACTCGTATTCGTTCAGCTGCATTTCCTTTCCCTGCACTACCTCCGTCTCTCTGTCCCTCGCGTCTCTCTCGCATAGCCTACACACACACAGCCCCTCCCCTCCGTGCTTCCCTGGAAGCGTGGGAGCTTGCTAGCTTCAGTGTCGCGTAGATTAGCTCAACCGAAAGAATTCACGAAAGGTTGGTATCAGGTGCACCTTTATAAAATCACACATTAAAAAGTCCTATGAAAATATTTTATATTTTTAATACAATGTTGTCCCGTCCCGACCCATAGCAAACAAGCGATTACGCCTTCTTTATAAAGTTAACTAGTCAAAAGTTTGCCGTAAAAAAAAAATGTAGTTGGGTTGTCGAGGTCAAAACACTAGCAGCTGTGAATCAAATAAAGTAGTTTTTTTAAACTCTTACACTGAATGTTTGCTGCTTCAATCCAGATGAGTATTGAAAAATATTTGCCGCGATTGAAAAAGAGACGTGCGTGTTGAGGATGAGGAGCAGCCTGAACCGGAGGTATCAGTCTGAAACAGACAGGCCGACCAGTGTAATTAGCTATGTTATTCATTTGTTTACAATGAAGATGTGAAAATCTGCAGATAAGCCGCACCTGTGTCACCCACCGTGACACAGGTGTCACACATCCTTACGTCCCCCATCATTTTCCTTGATGGAGAAATTATCCAGGTTCTTAACTCCCAATGTGACATATATGTCACATTACAGATCTCTGACAGTGGGGGGTGGTATTCTGGAAAAAAATTCTGAAATGGGTTCTATGTGGTCTATTTAGTCTGTTATAACCCCCTTAATAAAGTTTTGTGTGACCAATTATTAACGAAGGAATTATTTTGAAGAATTTTAATTTTTTACACCCAACCAACACCCCCCCCCCCGCCCACCACCACACATTGCCTTCACATCTGTGGGAAACACTGCATGAACAGCACCATCAGCTATATTAGCTGAAAGCAACAATATAAAAAAAAATGGAAGTAACAGCCTTTTGTAATTCCTTTGATTGCAGAATTGTACTGTGGAACCAAATTTATATTCCAATTCCCACAACATAAAAAGTCGCCATTTTTATCTAAATTTGAGCAACATGTTTCACTGGTGATTAACACGTTTGCGTCTCGTGGAACCTATGGCAAGGCAAGGCCAGGCAAGTTTATCTGTACAGCACAATTCAACTACAAGGCGATTCAAAGTGCTTTACAGAGACAGTAGAAACAGTAGAAATAAAAAGCATGATTTCAATTTTAAACAAAAAAGAAAGAAATAAGACCAATTGATAAAATCAGAGAAATAAAAAGCATGATTTAAATTTTAAACAAAAAGAAAGAAATAAGAACAATATAAAATCAGTAGTTAAAATGTGATTAAGTTTTGAGCTTTATTCAAACGCAGCTGAAAATGGGTGTGTCTTCAACCTGGACTTAAACACACTGAGTGTTTCAGTGTGTCTTTTATTTTTCTTTGAATTCTTTTTTGTTCTTATAAGCAACTTTGCAGCATCCATGGACATTACTTTAAAAACAACTTACTTTCAACTTGAAAAAGGAAATTCTATTTATAATTCTAAATAAAATCTTCAAGTGTAATTGCAGAATGTAATGTAGAGTTCAGACAGGAGTTGATAACTGAGTCCGATTCTATTCCTTGCTGCAACTTGACACCTGACGCTGACGCGTGGAAATGTGGAATTTCTTGCTCCTTTTGGACGACTGACAATCACTTTATTTCTCCTTGTAACTTACACAATTTGGCATAGCTAACTCTATAGCATACCGTTCTGTTCCAACACTCACTCCTACAGATATTTAGTCTTTATTCTCACTTTTTAGCGGTGGGACTGGTACTATAGCTTAGCATGGCAGCATCTTTCCCCTGCACTTTCAGTTTTTAAATCGCTCACACATGGAGTGATTTAACACCTGGATCATTTTTAGGCTATGAGCAATTCACAACATCCTGTGGAAGAGTTGGCTCATGTAGCTGTAAATATACATTTTCCCCAGTCAAGCAATCCGCTGAGTACAAGCAATGTTACGCAACAAGATATTGAGCATTATGCATGTATGTACATGCGAGTGTGCGCACAGACACACACACAATTCTCTTGCCCCCTCAGTTAAGCTGTCAGCAGGCATCATCACTGAGGGACAACAATGGAATCAACAAGGCAGATGTGCAAACAAGCCTGACGTACACCACCCCACCCTTCTACTCCATAAATGAGTCATAAAAAGATAATACAAACAAACAAAAAACACACACTATCTGAAACTAAAGGAACAGCCCTTTCATTTACCATATTGTGCTATTGCAAGCACATAATGTTTTCAAGTGGATGCAGCACACACTGACCAATGAGAGGTAGACGAGGTAAAGGAACTCTTTTCCTCATAATAAACATCATGGAGGTCAATCTGGAGCTTCACCATGGTGTGCTCAAACCAAAAATATAAAAGGCTGAACAGAAATGTAGGCACTATGGAAACAGCTGTTTTTTTTTTTATTTTTTACAAATAAGCTTACAGCGCCAGTACCATCTTGTGTCAGTACCACTAATAATGAAAAGAAAAAAAAAGTTTGGTGTAATAAATATTTTGACAACATGTAGACTTTCTTTTTTTCAGGTTTTACACCATCACTGCAGCCTCTCTTGCTCTTGTTGTCCCCCCGACCCAAACATTTGAGGTGTAGACGACCGCTCATCCTGAGTCTGGTTCCGCCAGAGGTTTCTTCCTGTTATAGGAGATGCTATTTTTCTGCACAATAACCAAATGGTTCTAAAAGACAATTTGGGGATTTTCATTTGTTAACTGTGTGGGTGAACTGACAGGTGATACATTCTATTTAAGAAAAATAAACCAAATAGAATCGAATTTGAATCACCTAAGTATTACCACGAGTATTACTATGAACATTTGGGAAGTATTTAGAAAATGTCAAATTAAAACATTAACTTGTGTGATTCAAACTTTTGTGTGACACAAAAACTATAATGTTGCACAGTGGGAGGTAGGAAGGCAAAAACTTACTGATATAAATCAGAATCTGGTTTTAACATTAAAGATGTAATTATATATTCATACGCAGATCAAATGTGCCATAAACACAATGACCCGGTTCAACCATTAAAATCCAGGTAAATAGGATTTTGCTGCTAATCCTACACAAAGTCAAAACAGAACCTTGGTTTTGCCCCCTTACCGGTGGTCCTACGCTCTACTATGAGAGAGGTTCAATGAACCGGTTTCATGGTCTCTTTTAAAGATGAACTGAAACGAATGTTCATCTATCATTCAAATGAAATTTTTGTCTTTTTCTAAAACCATCAATCCAACTTGAACTAAATTTTCCGGGCATAATTGGTTAAAACGGCCATTTAAAAGTATGAATTATATGGCCTTTGGTGTGAAATTGGCCACGTGACCGTGACGTCATAGGGTTGACTCCCGTATTTGCTAGTATGGCTGGCTGTGAAAACAACATATATTTGATGGACCTATATCTCATAAAGGAACCAAAATTCTGATACAAACATCAGCAGGTCGAAAGAACACACCTCTAACATTATGTGGAAAAACTTTCGTTGAATTTAAGCCACACAAATCGATTTAATATCTATATTGTAGAGGCTCTCTGCACCTCCCGTATGGGTAATGGAAATGAAAGAAAGTTACCATTTTCGGCACAGGATCGGCGGGCCCAAAACAGCCATCGCTCCTACTACACGCTGATTATTATTAAGATGTTATCAATCAAATGACACAGTGTATGTTTGCTGTGATAAACTGGAAAAGATTTGAACATGCCGGTTTTGCAGATATGGCATTCTGCTGCGCTGTCTTTGACACGTTGAAACCTAACGAAGGGGCACTTTGAAATCCAGCCACTTAAAAAAAACGTATGTGATAATAACATGGTTTTAATGTAAGCTTAATAAACAATGGCGTGGATTAACGCGCGGCCCCAGTGCGGATCCTCACGGGTCGGCGGCAGGAAGATGGGCACCCGGCCTCGGCACGACTGACAGCAGCCATCGGTAGGACTGATCCACGGAGCCTCGGATGTCGTAGCCGGCGCAATCACCGGAGAGACCAGACAGCAGATGGCGAGCGTTGTTGGTGGAGGGCAAAGCCAGGTGGGCTTTCAGCCGGCATATTACTCACCTCTCTTTCAACGTCTTCTGCGACGGCTGTTGCGTGGCAACCGACCAGGTAGATGCCATAGGTGAGAGGGTACAGACGCCAAAACAGGTGGCGGTGGCTTTGTCTCATCGTTGACGTGATCGATATTATGTCCACAGAATCTCTGATTTTCAAGAGACTCGGGCGATCATGCATCAGTACTGATGAAAACGATAAAAACATGACAAAACACAAAAAAAGCTAGCAGAGGTAGACGGCCAGCCACTCACAACGGCGCTAAATTCTAGCTGGATATGTGTGCAGACCGAAGAGCAGACCGAGCAGTCCCCTGCTTCCGAGCAGCAAACACCGTAACAGGTGCAGCTATCGGCAGGCGGCAGCAGGCAGTGATACGATCCACCGTGCTCTTGTCTTTGCCTTCTCCTTGTCAGCCTCAGTTCCAGTATTTTTTAGTTTGGGAAACATGTGCAGAGAGATGCCTTCAGTGAAGCTGCTATTTTTGCAACTAACACCATTTGGCCCTCCAGCAACACAATATTTTCCACCGTGCTTTGATGTCTTAGCCATAGACGCCACCATTACAGTTAGACTACCAGAACTTCTGTGTCAACCCTATGACGTCACGCATAAAAAAATGAATTTGCACAAAAAGACAAAATGTGGCTCCTTTTGAGCCCGTTTTAACATGACTTCCCGAATAAATTATTATCCAGACAATATCTAATTTTAATCACAAGGCTTGGAACCTTTAGAATCAGCAGCAAAAACTGTAAAATTCCAACAATTAAAATTCGTTTCATTAGTCCTTTAAGGAAGAGGTGTATAATAAATAGAAACATGGTAAAAATACTAAACAAATAAAATCCACATTCTCTGCTTATATTCATCTACATTTTGAAAGGTTGGCTTCTTTAAGTGAGCTTTAAAGACTTTATTTGTGCAATCTATAATTACTGGATAAATTGACAAATATCCCTGACATACCTACTACTGTACTGTTGAAATGTTAGAACAATTCTATTGTTCTTGTTTTTGGTTCGGAAGCGTTCCAGTTGAATATCAGGAATATGGCATAGGTTTTTGAATGGTTTCTTTGCGTCTGTGAAACTGCTTCTTTTCTGAGAGCTGTAGATATTCTGCTGAACCCCACTTGAACATACCCCGACACACAGTCTCTGACATCGGTCTGAGGAAAGTTTGCCCCACTTTTTAACCCGTTCGAAGTCACCCCACAGCATCTCAGTGGGACTGAGTCCTGGGCTTTGACTTGCCCCTTCTGATACACAGTAGAATTCATGGTGGATTCTATGATGGTGAGCTGGCAAGGTCCTGTTACAGCAAAGCATCCCAAAATCATGACACTTCCACGCTTCACAGTTGGTATACAGTTCTTTTCCCAGAATGCTGTATTTGGTTTACGCCAAACGTGTCTTCTGTTCTGGTGTAATAATTATATTAATAATTCAATTTTAGACTCATCTGTCCAAAGAACATTGCTCCATAAGTCCTGGTCTTTGTCTACGTTCACTCTGGCAAACTTTAGTCTAGCCTTCATGTTTCTCTTAGAGAGCAAAGGTTTCCTCGTTGCACACCTATGAAAGTTAAACTTGTGCAGTCTCTTTCTTTCAAATCAAAAGTAGCAAGAGCAGCCGACTGTTTGTCCCGTGGTGACATTTCAGGGGTTTAGGAGATTTCTTTTAGGATCTGTGGTCTACTCTTGGAGTGAATTTGCTTGGCTGGCCAGACCTTGGCATGTTGGTAGTTGTTTTGAATGTCTTCCACTTGTAGATTGTTTTCCAGACAGCAAAATGGCTGATTTCAAAGTTTTATGAGATCTTTTTCAAACCCTTACCAAATTCATAAGCTGCTACATCATCTTTCTGATGACCTCACACAGCTCTTTCGATCTCCCCGTGGTGTTCACTCTCACTTCAGCACAAAAATATTTAGTTATATTACTCAAATCTCTCAGTATTGTCAGAATTGATATTTAACATCAATATGTCCAATATGTTAAAATAAAAAAATTAAAAACACACAGGCTTTCATAGCATGACATTTATTTGACTGTATACTATTGTTTATGTCTATTTATCTACACTTGCTGTGCTGGTTGGGAATGCTAAACAAAAGTTTCGCTGTATATTTATGTTACGTGGAAAGACAATAAGCTATCTATCTATTTATCTATCTTCTTCCTCAGTCAGTCAATGGGGATCTACAAATATGCTACTGTAGCCCCGCCCACATCTCAGCCCATGACAGCGGGACAGAGAGATTACATGTTAGAAGAATAAAGTTATCAGTTGACTGGCAAGCCTGCTTGTACTTTGCGGTGTCTTCTGCATATATGGTTGAAACTGAATCTTTATATAAAGATTCAACTTAACTCGTCATATGACGAGTTAAGTTGTTTTCTTGTCAAATTTTCTTGCCTGATGTCCATCCTCAAAATGAAGACTGCACACCAATGTCCTCTCTGGTATTCATATAACATTTTTTGGGTAAGACATGAGAGCTTTTTTGGCAACATACACAATTTATGGATTCAGAAATGCACCATTTATGGATATTATGTCATGTCCTTATTAAAAAATTTTTAAAAAATCTCTCCTCAGATTATTCCACAAACAACCCTTAAATCCATCATTTGCATCCTAAAAAATGAAAAATTAACTTCCTTGACACATCTGTGATGGACTACCATTTAAAAGCAATTCAGATTCTTACTTGTGTTTATACAGGTTTTTTTTTCCCCCATCACAGCCAAATATGTCAATTCATCCGCAGTAAACTCATTGCAGCCAATATGCTGATCTAGTTTATCTAACTGGTGAACCATTTCTAATTATCATTTAATCTGTTTAGTAGTCACACACAAAGACAAAGCTGTATACTTCCAAAGAGGATACCAATTCAAACCACTGACCGTTAATGACCTCAGCCTTCCTGTCTCGAGGGCAGCTGATGGTCTGAAGTGTTTGAGAAAGCATAAATGGAAATGATGCACACAGCATGTTCCAGGATGCAGGGTTTGGCATTAAAACATTTGCAATGAGTGAGTGCTCCATTACATACTGTTTATAGCATCATGAAAAAAGAACTGTGGCTCCAATTAAAACAGTATGCAACATGAGGCAGTCAACATTGAGGCAAATATACTCGAGTGAAGGATATAAACAACAGAATGCACAAAACTATTGTAAACCCATGTTGGCATGACACTGATGTTAGAAGAAACGATAGCAGAACCACATCTCAACAATAAATAATACAAAATTAAAAAACATCAGCCATTACTACATTCATATTTCAAAGCAGTGGAAAGCAAAGCGGGACACCATCAATGTGCATAAAAAAGGCCAATCTAACAGCGCCAGGTCATCATAACCTGAGCAAATAAAAGATTTTTTTTATTTTTTTAAATACTCAATCAAAAAACAGCATTGAACAAACAAAAAGCTCATTAAAAACCAGTCTGGTATGTTCAACACAGGTATTACCATTGTGTGCGGAACCTGAAACTGAATTTAAAACTGCCCTGAAAGGCATGTTGAACACAGTCCAAGGGCCTTGGTAAGACAGACAAACTGTGAAAAGCTGCAGCTCCCCATCAGTTAAACTGAGAAAATATATATAAAATATAACAAAGCCATTAAAATACACACGACCAGCAACTGTTTTCACAGTGATGGAAGCTCATATCTGTATATCATCAAAAGAAAATGGAAGAAAAAGATGGTGAATTGACCTTTTGCAGATGGTATAGTCTTTAATCCTAACTACAGAGTCCTGCTGGGGACATGCAGACTGGAGAAGTCTGATAAATCAGGCTCAAATGCCACTGTGAATCTGCATTTGTATGCGTGTGTTAACAAAAAAGGGATACGAGCGCTTTGAAGTGGGTCCACTTAGAAAGAGCTGTGCTGATGGCTAAAATGGTCGAGAGTTGAGACAGACTGCTTCACAAATTCCTCATTTATTGAAACGCTGCTGCACCTTTATCTGAGGTGGCGTGGTTCAGTCAGTATTTGGGGAGAGCTTGTATTAACCTGTTATGTGACCTTAGGATAAGTAACAACAAAGTTTACAGTGTAGTTTTCATTTAGCAAAAGCTTCAGCCGTATCCACCATCAATTGCAATTTTAGAGTCAAAAAGTACCTGTGATTAGCCAAATAAGTCCCACAAAAAAAAAAAAAAATTATGCTTAAAAGGCAGATCTTAAATATTTCCACTTCGGCGCCATTTTTTGCACTTCCATTCTACATAATTTATCTGACAACTGCATGCAACAATCTTCTTTGCACATTGAGTTTTAACCAAAATTATTATTATTATTTTTTAAATCTAGCTGATGGCCTGGCTCACAGTCTCTGCTCTGATTCATCCCAAAGGTTTTCTATCGGGTTGAGGTCAGGACTCTGTTTGGGCCAGTCAGGTTCTTCCACAGCAAACTGGCTCCTCCATGTCTTTATGGAGCTTGCTTTGTGCACTGGTGCGCAGTCATGTTGGAACAGGAGGGGGCCATCCCCAAACTGTTTCCACAGAGCTGGGAGCATGAAATGGTCCAAAATCTCTTGGTGTGCTGAAGCATTCAGAGTTCCTTTCACTGGAACTAAGGGGCCGAGCCCAGCTCCTGGAGAACAGCCCCACACCATAATCCCCCCTCCACCAAACTTTACACTCGGCACAACGCAGGCCTTGTCCACACGTAGCCGGGTATTTTTAAAACCGAATGTTTCCCCTCCTCCGTTTATAAAAAAATCTGTATCCACATTACCTCGTTTTCGAAAAAAACACCTTCCACACATAACCGAACATCTGCGTTTTCACCTGTCTTGACAACCCAAATGCATTAGCTGTTTTGCGCAATCTGCCCTCGTCAGCTAAATAATAAAGTGTGCACGCCACTTTTTTGAGCACACGGACAGGTGATATGACAGTGGACTGCCCCTCGATATGAGGACGTAATAATTCCGACAGCGACAGGAGTGAGGAGTACGACTTGGGCGTGTAAAATCAAGGCTGTAAACAGCGCCTGCACAATAATAACCACCACAGTTCTCAAGACATCCATGCTTCTTCAGTAAACAAAGGTCGCACTTTAGACTTTTAAGCAGATTTGTTGTTGTTTTGGCGCATATTGTGACGTTCGAAAACGCAAATCTCCGGTTATCTCTGTCTACACGCAGCTGCATAAACGGAGTTTTCAAAAATCTTCACTTTGCCCGGAGTTTTTAAAAACATTCGTTTACGATGCGTTTTTATGCGTTTTCATGTGGATGACAGGTCCAAACGTAGAAAAATATATTCGTTTTAGCAGATACCCGGCTACGTGTGGATGGGGCCTCAGTCAGACAAGTACCGTTCCCCTGGCAACCACCAACCTCCATCAGATTGCCAGATGGAGAAGCGTGATTGGTCACCCCAGAGAACGCGTGTCCACTGCTGTAGAGTCCAGTGGCGGTGTGCTTTACACCGCTGCATCCGACGCTTTGCATTGCACTTGGTGATGTATGGCTTGCATGCAGTTGCCATGGAAACCCATTCCATGAAGCTCTCTACGCACTGTTCTTGAGCTAATCTGAAGGCCACATGACAAAATCAACTGGAATTCAATTGAATAATTGATTAAAAAAAACATAGTTCCAAGTACAAAGATCTCACTTGGAGAACTTTGAACATAGCAACAGGTCTGGGAGATATCTTGCTAACGAACAACAAGAAACAAAAAGAAAAAAAACTATAGTCTCTGTTAAGGAAATTTTCAGAAAATGTCACTCATGATCCTGATGCAATAAACGCAATTTTCAGGGACTTCTACCTAAAATTATACTCCTCACAAATTGACCCATTAGAAAACAACATTTAGCAGTTTCTTAGTAACATTGCCTTCCAAAATTTACATCATGAACAGGCTAGGTCTTTGGATTCACGTCTCTGCATAGAACTCCATGAAGCCCTCCAACATATGCCTTGTAATAAAGCCCAAAGTCCAGATGGTTTTCCGGCAGAATTCTACAAAGAATTTTGGTCTAAATTTGCTCCAACATTTTAAAGAATGATATTGAAAATTAAGGACAATAATGCACTACCTCCAAACATGAACTCTGCGAACCTCAGCCTAAGAAAGACCCCACACTCCCATCCAGCTACCGCTTAATATCCTTACTAAACTTAGACCTAAAGATAATCTGTCTTCAAGATACATCCTGATCAAACAGGTTTTATAAAGGGTAGACATTTTTCCACTAACACACAAAGACTAATTAACACCATAGATTACTCCACCATAAACAATTTAGAAACCACAATCATCTCTCTAGATGCATATAAAGCCTTTGATCAGGCTAACTGGAAATTTTTACTGGCAAAAAAATTTAGATTTGCATCAGCTTTCATTAACTGGATAATGATACTATACACCTCTCCCAAGGTTTGCGTCAGGAAAAATCATCAAACCTCTTCAAGCTTCAGTCTGCAGAGGTACCAGACAGGGTTGCCCACTTTCACCCTCACTTTTTGCTATCAGACAAAATAAAAATGTTAAAAGCATTCAATCCAAAAAAGTAGAACATAAAATAAGTCTTTATGCTGATGATGTATTTCTTTTCCTCCAGAATTCACTAGCATCTCTGACAGTCAGTCATTGAAAAAGTCTCATCAATCTCTGACTTTTCTATTAATTGGTCTAAATCCACAGTTATGTCAATTAACTGTAATTTCCAGAATATACCCACAACCACACTAAAGTCAGGAACTAAAATTTATTTAGACGTAAACATTTCCCCAAGGCTTTCAGAGCAAACAAAACTCAACTCTGTTCAGCTTCTAAAGACAATAGAAGACGATCTCACACGGAACTCCGAACTGATATCACTCATGGGGAGAGTTGCTACTATTAAAATGATGATCCTACCAAAAATCAATTACCTCTTCTCGATGATACCCATCAAACCGTCCCCTAACTGGTTTAAGTCTTCAGAAAAATAAGCCAACACCTATTAGCTTAAAACTTTACAGAAAACAAGAAACAAAAGTGGATTCAAATTTCCAGCATTATTGCCGAGCCAGTAGGTTACAATATATCTACAAAAGGTGTAAATCTTGACCTTCAAACAAAATGCTGAAAAACAGTGTTTTGAACATATAAACGGAAGTCAAAAATTTATATAATTTATTTCACTCACTTTCCAGTATGGTGTTAGCTACAACACATTTTTTAAAAAAAGTATCAACAACTCAAATCCATAATAAGTAAGAAATATACAAATCCGCCAACTATCCCTACAACTTCCCTTTAGAGTAGCAAAATGTCTTAACCTTAGTACTCCAAAATTACTATAAAAAATATACAGATTACTGTCCAAAGCAGATGCCCATCTCTCTACCAATCTTAAAATGGGAAACAGACTACCCAAGATAAAACTTCTGATCAAAAATAACCTTAAATACCTTCAGAATGACTAAAAAAATAATAATTTGTAACTTATACAACATAAAATTCTTCACAGAACACATTATACAAGACAAAAGATGTTCTGAATGGGTCTTACGCACCCAAAAATCTGCCCACATTACACAGATAACACATCCGATGACTACATGCATGCTTTGCGGTTTTGTGCATTTTGTGTACAAAAATTCTTGCTTGAGATGTGTGAAAACATTAACCTGGTTCTCACGCAGATGGATGTTTCTCATCCATCTGGAATTTTGTCGGTTGCCTAGCTGTTCTCTGCTGTGAGTAGGCGGGGGTTGTATTCAAAAACCTCTCGAACCTGATTGGAGAATTCAATGTGTGTCACGTACTACTTTGACCAATCATATCGAAAGCGGAAGTGACGCGTTGGAGCGCGACCAGTCTCTCGGTCTGTGGTGGAAAATAAACAAAACACAACAGCAGCGAGCAAAGCAGGAGCTAGCAGCAGCTAATCTGTTAACACCCCGCCCCACGATTGTGATTGGATCTAGGCATAGAGGCGGGCCCGTTTATGGGGTAACCGAAGACTTCGGGCTCAACAAGGCGCCCAGACCCTCGTGCGAGCTCACGAAGTGTAACGAAGATGCACGAAGCACGAAGGGTCTGTGTGAGAGCCAGGCTATGAAAACATGGCTCAAGTGTAGAATTCCTGCTTGCCCCGCACTATGTCACGGCGACTTCAACATGGAAATTAACTCGACACATATGGGCCTCACTGTATAATATCCAATGTATTGCAAATTTTCTCAGTGGACCCAGAGTACTTCTGTCCAGTGGCGGCTCACAGGGGACGGAGGTGTCTCTTGTAGCCAGCTGAGTTTTTTTTTTTTCTTACATCTTCACACCCCATCCTCTTCCTTCTCCCCTTACATATCACACACCCATTCACATAGGATTATGGAGGGCGCGTGCATGAGTGGGGTCCTCCACACTCCTACACGCCACAGCCCCCCGTCCCGCCTGACTTTTCAGCAAGCTTTATATCAACTTCAAACAATGTCCAAATATCCAAGGACCTAATATCCCTATTTCAAACATTTGCCAAGGAAAATGTACAGATCTCTGACAGTGAGACGGTCTAATTTCAAACCAGAGAGATTAGGCAAAACACTAATCAAATTGTGTCCTTTTGGAAAAGAAAAGGGGGTCAATTTTTAACCATAAAAAGCATAAATTGGATAAATCGAGTGCTATAACAGTAACAGTGCTGTGACTGAACTAAGGGAGCCCAGAGAGAGTGGGAGTTTACAGTTTAAAAAGGCTTTTCCTTAACAAAACAATCATCCAAAACCACAATCAAATTAATCAAAAAACTGATTCATAACCTAAACCTATCAATTTCTATGTTTTTACGGTTGTCATTAGCTGCTGCTTACACATCTGCCCAGCAAAAAACTCAGACACATCAAACTAAGAAGAAAAGGGGGCAATAAAATCATCAGAGGGCAAGAAAAATAGTGCATCATTACAATTGATGAGACTAGTGACAAAGATTATCCAATTCTCAGGCCAATGTGTAATATGTTACATTTTATAGCCAATTTGCAAAATACATGTTCATTCAAAATTTCAGAACTATAAAACAGAAATATCAGACATTTTGTAAATATTTTTCAAGAGAGAAAAGGTGCTCAGTTCTGATATTTTACTGCCCCCTGCTGGACACAATTTTAACTGCCTTAAAGTATTTAAACAAGATGAGAAAACGGTACAAGGTTATAACTGTTCACCGCAAATGTCATTCAATTGTTTGGTGAGCACAGTGGCATCGGGCTTTGTCTGAGCTATGGCCAGTAATTGGGCCTGACATTTTCATTTAAAACGATCATTAGTCACTTCCAAACAAGCCTGATGTGATAACTGTAATATGGCTAAATTGCAGCAATTAGAAAAGGTTTGCTGGAGGGGCCTGAATATTTTCTCCGCCACTCAAAATATCAACATGGGGACAATCCTATCAGTGCAAGGAAGATGAAAATAATGCTTTTATTAATGTGTCATTATGACAAGGTGTCCAAAATGCTATACACGGAGAGGAATCATTGGTTTTACAAATGAGTCAAAAACTATGCAACCCAAATACTGAAGGCAGATTTTTTTCTACATTATATTTGTGAAATACCATTTTTATTTAACTGTCCCAATTCATATTTAACACTTACACATCTAACAAAGGGGCCGCAAAATAAAGCTCGTCTAAAGTGTGTGTACGGACACCTACTGCTCCTAATAAGATGGTAGAGCAGAGTCCTCTGCTGGCTTGGAACTAAGAGTGTTATCATACACCCTCCAGAATTCTGCACTGCGAGTACAAATATGAGCAGGGACCACTTTTCAATGCTCAATTTGTGAAAAGGTATAATCAAGTGCATTAAATTAATTTAAAGGCCACTGCATTTACTTTATATGTATATTTTACTCAGAGATCAAACTTTTTGGCAAATGCGGGCGTAAATTTATTTGACCATTGTAGGCCCTGTACCCACGAACAAAGGCATTTTAATAACTGCAGATGATTATGTGTTTGAGCGGATCATTTGTAAGCTAATATAGTTTTGGACACTTGAACAAAACTTTTTAGGAAAATGCTGTCACACTGAAGTGATTAGTAGTTGAGGAGAGGTAATATGTGACAGATTAAACCTTTGGATAATCATTAAAAGTGGTTTGGTACAATAGCAAGGCAAGTATTACTACCTGTACCCTGTGTATATGCAGTTAGCTGTCATTGCCTATTTATTTATTCATCTAGTTTTTAAAAACAGTACATGGTACATTACAGTATATGGTCAAGATTCAAAGCAAATCCAAATCTAACTAAGTGACCCAAGAGAGTTAAACAACCTTCCGCAACTATATTTATCCAATTTAACACACATCTTATCAGTTATTAGATTGTGATGTTAGTGCATCTGACTTAAAAGTTAGTTTTAAACACTTAGAAAAATCCTTGCCACTTCAGCATCTAAGTCAATAGTAATCTGAAGCTTTGTATCGTACATTGAATGTACTGTAAACATTTAACAAAAAACTCCAGAAACTTGGAGCATTATTTAGTGCACCGCTACATTAAAGAAAGGATAAAGAAACTAGGGGAGAACAGAAGTGAAGTCAAAGGCTGAAAGGGCACAAACCCACCCGTTTGATAGAGCTGCGGGTCTTCTCCTTCCACTGGTGGCTGCTCAGCTCCAGGGTGCAGTGAATATGGGTTTCTCTGTCATAGGACCCCAGGATGAACAGTCTGTAAGAACAACATGATGGATAAGAACTACAACTACCGTCGAGATATTTCGAAGCCCCAATAAAGTCAGTCAATCTTCCCATTCCCTTTTCTTAAACGAGAAGCTATTCTAGTCATTTCCAGCTGTATAGTTTCACTGCGGTCATCCAACTTAACATGTATTATTCACAGGTAAAAAAAAGAAAGACTGGACCCTTATGCAGCCCCCTTGCAGTTATAGCTCTGGCCCATCTTAGAGGAACAGAAAAAATAAATAAATAAATAAAACACTAAGGGCCAAGGGTTCTGAGATGTGGCCAAAAGGATTACTTTTACCAACATTTGTGTCATTATTTGAAGCTGGCTTTGTTTTCTAATTCTGTCTACTCCCAGTGTTTCATATCTCACTGCTGACTGAAACACTTGATGTGATGTGTACAGGGTGTATCCCACCCAAGTAGAAAGATACAATTCTATCCTGTACTGAGGTCATCAAAGTCAAAAGAAATACATTCTGTCCAAAGATAGAATGATTGAAGAAATAGCAGTATAGAATAGAAAAATACTTTATTCATCCCCAATGAGGGAAATTCAAAATCACCATCAGTCCTTAAAATGCACAATGGCTTAATGCTTCCCCCTGCTGGACATTCATTCATAGACTAATCGGCTCCAAAAAAGGCCTACACACAATATGGTGACATAGGAGGCAGGGGATGAGGAAAGACTGAATGACTGGAATGGGCAGGACTCGTAATCAATAGGTGAGCTTGATCCAATCATCTTGTAGACTATAAAATACACTCAACCACTGAAGGTTTGGGAATTCCCACATTCACATGAGCACAGAACTCCTCTGTCTCCCCAACGCAACAGAGGACCGGCCATTCTACAGGAACAAGCATTTTTAAACATTTAAACCTTTCACTTTCAGAAAAGGATGAAGGATGTTTGTCTCATAACGGAGACACTGCGGAAGTAGAGTAGGTTCTGTCCAATGTCATGGGCTCTGTGTAGGATGCAATGCTACCTGCTGATACAAAGATGATGCACTTCATATCATCTGTGCACAGAGCTGCTGGAACTTCCCCAGCTGCCACCATCTTGTTCTTTTAGCAAAGAACGTTGAGCCCAAGAACTCGAATAGACAAACGTTTGCATCTTGGAGGGTTGACGTTTATTGAAAGAGTTCATATGTGATGCACCGCAGGAGCCAGATACGGTACCTAGGATGTCAACTTTGCCAAACAGACTAAATTTGTTGACAAAATATTTTTTCAACATTGTGAATTTGTTTTAAATCTTAGAAATCCAGAATCAGGTATAAAAAGTATTCTCTCAAACTGAATCAAAATCACCCAAACAAACAACAATGCCCATTATAAGCCCTTTTCCAACAAGTCTTTTTGCTAAAATATTCTTTTGAAGGAAACTTCACAAGTTAATGATTTTTCTATCATAAAAGTGACACAAGAAAGGCATGAATATCCAAACTGTACACCAGAGTATGTTGTCATCGCTCAACGTTTCTCCCATCAGGCTCATCCTTTTGGTGACATTTGGGCTGTTTTTAGCTCATCACAGGTAACAGCCACAGTTGTTGGTAGTGTGACAGACTTTGTGTATAATTTGACATTAACCACCATGACAGTGCATAAGCAAATGCCACACAAAAAAAAAAAAACTAATTACAGTAGAATGAGGGATGAAATGATTGTTCGTACAATCATATTTAAGAACTGTAAAATGTTGACACATAGTATCGGGACAGGTACAATGCAATTCAGGAACAGGAACCAAGCACACTACTGTCTAAAACAGGGATGGGCAACTGGCGGCCCGGGGGCCGCACACGGCCCTCGTCCTCACTCAGTACGGCCCGCAAATAGATCAATAATAATTTAATAATAAAAAAAAATAATAATAAAATAAATTCATTAATTATACTGTTGACCACTATGGTTTGCGCCATACGCAAACCATAGCGGGGCCCGGGCCGCTTTCCGCAACAGCGAATAGGAAAGTCAAGAGCCATGGCCATTAGCAGTGGCAAAAAGAGAAAACTTGATCGAGAAAATCGCATTTTTCAGCCAAAATGGGAAGAAGAGTACGTCTTCAGTTTTATTCTTTGTTATGAAGGAGTTCAAATTCCTTTTTGCACTTTTTTTTAAGCAAAGGTTTTGTCTTTGTTGCTTATTAAGGACGTGTTAAAATGCATTTATATGCACAAAAATAGTTGTATGTTGGTGCAATAAACATACAGATATACAGTGCACAGTGAAAATGAGTACACCCCTGTTGAAAAGTAACATTTTGAACAATATTTTAATACACACACAAGTTATTCCCAAAACGTGCATAGAGTAAGTTTAATACAACATCTGTTCAGCTTACAACAGAAAAGAAAGGTCAATAATATAACTTAAATGACCTATTTGTCCATTTTTGTGAAATTATGCTGGTGCAAAAGTGAGTACACCCCTATGTTAAACTCCCTGAGAATGGGCCGTGTTGGCCCGAAATGTCATGAAATGAAAAGGCATTAAAAGGGAGGTCATCGTTGTGCGTTTCATCCTTGCCTTACATTGAAATTTTACATTTTGACACCATCGAAAGCAAATTTGTTCATCTTGGTGTCATCAGAGACAAACAAACTAAGGATATGGATTGCTGGAACCATGTCCTGTGATCTGATGACACCAAGATGAACAAATTTGCTTTCGATGGTGTCAAGCATGTGTGGTGGTAAAAAGTGATTTGTACAAAGAAAAGTGCCCCATGCTTAAAGTCAAGCATAGTAGTGGGAGTGACATGGTTTGGGGCTGTATGGATGCCATCAACAGTAGGAAGCTGAATTTCACCAAAAGAAACATGCTTGTCAACATGTACTGTGACTACTGAAGCAGATCATGATACTCTCCATAGGATTTCAGTTAAATCTCACACACGTCTCTTTTAGCCTGGTGCAGACTCAAAATGTAAAATTTCAATGTAAGGCAAGGATGAAACGCACAACGATGACCTCCCTTTTAATGCCTTTTCATTTCATGACATTTCGGGCCAACACGGCCCATTCTCAGGGAGTTTAACATAGGGGTGTACTCACTTTTGCACCAGCATAATTTCACAAAAATGGACAAATAGGTCATTTAAGTTATATTATTGATCTTTCTTTTCTGTTGTAAGCTCAACAGATGTTGTATTAAACTTACTCTATGCACGTTTTGGGAATAACTTGTGTGTGTATTAAAATATTGTTCAAAATGTTACTTTTCAACAGGGGTGTACTCATTTTCACTGTGCACTGTAAATTCATGTGTTCTTATTGAGAATCATTTGTAGCGTCTTTCATATCCAATTATTCGATTATGCGGTCATGTGGCCCTCGAATGATAGTGCTGAAAAAATGTTGGCCCTCTTTATCATGGAAGTTGCCCATCCCTGGTCTAAAACATCAAAAGGGCAAAGCACGGACCAGGAAAGACAGACTTAGAACAAAGTACATCAGAATATGTGGACAGGGACGTCAAGATAGTTTAGGAATGTGTGGAATTTAAGAAGGAACCAAAGTATCTCACCTGCTACATTCGATAAGGGTGACTTTGAGTCTGCCTTCCACCAGCTTGCAGTCCTGGACTGACAGATCCAAATGACATGCTGAACCCAGCGGTGGCTGAACTTGGAATGGAAAGAAGGGCTTGTATCTGCAGGAACAACAAAAAAACATCCAGAAGATATTCTCATTTAGGACTACAACAGTGAAACCTCTTGAAACCAAATGTCCAGTGTCAATAATTAAAAGCATATTTCTTTTTTGTTTTCAGCAGCACACTTTGTCCAATGCTGACAACAGGCCAACGTAATCATGTGAAAACTGATACTGTAGTGTGTACTGCATCAGATTGGAATGAGTGGTGAAGAATTTCTAAAGAATGCGTACTCACAGAGGCTGCTGGTCAGATTGTGACAAAGTGCAACATCATTTCTTTTAAAGTCTGACAGCACACACCCATATGTGTTGCATGACCATAGGGTAAAGTTGTTCTAAAGTCAGATTTACTCTGACAAATCATCCACATTACTTATGAACCTACAATCTTAGACGACAAGTGCTCTGATAAGATACGGTCATATGATGGGATATAAAAAAAAAATCATTTTTACATCAAGGAAAGAGAACATTCTGACTGGCATGCATGCGCTATGGATTTTTACTGTTGAAGGCATTCCAGGCACACTGGAAACCAAGGTGGTCTCTTGGTCTGAACCAGATAAACAATGATTTTACTACTATTGGATAACTATTGGATAATTGGATTTACTGAGTATACCAAAAACCAAGCACAAGCTCAGAGGTGACCGTGCCTTTGCTGTGGCGGCTCCTAAACTGTGAACAATCTGCCTCTCCACATCAGACAGGCTTCCTCTCTGTCGGTTTTTAAATCTCATCTTAAAACACATCTCTTCTCCCTGGCTTTTGACACGATGTGAGATGTTGAAATGTGAAATTGCTATTTTTAGTATTATTATTATTGTTTTAAATTATATAGCTGTTTTGTGCCTTTTAATTTATTCTTGTATTTTATTCTTTTAAATTTCTTTTTTTATTTTTTGTACAGCACTTTGGTCAACTGAGGTTGTTGTAAAGTGCTTTATAAATAAAATTGGATTGGACTATGTGTCCAGTTCCAGTTAAGCCTCCCATTTATGTGGTTGCTTCTACAAATCCTATTCCACAGTAGCTAAGACCTTACATTCAGCCAGGACCGACAGAGATTCATCTTGAAAACTGCAACTATTTCTTAGTTCCCAAACAAATAAAAAGTCTCATTAAAAATAGGGCTGAAAACCTACACCCATGTCAGCTATTATTGGGTGTCAAAAGATTTAAGTACTTGGTGCATTCTAGAAAATATGAGATCTTCTGGAAATGGGATTTGAAGAAAAGCAGAATATAGAGGGCTCAAATGTGAGAAAGGCCAGTGTGAAAAAAAGACACTCAGGTGATTAACAGTATTCATTCCTGAAAAACATAAATGGCATTTTATTTGTAAATGATTTCAAAGCCTAAATAAATAAAATAAAATAAAATTTATTTGTAGCACATTTCATGTACAAACAATTCAAAGTGCTTTACATAAAATAAAAGCATTGCAGCAGGGAGTGGAAGAAGCATTAAAAATACATAAAAGAATATAAAGGGAAACAAATAAAATAATTTAAATGACTTTAAAAACAAGCAACAGTCCAGATAAATTAAAAGATACCGTGCAGATTTCATGCATAGACACATGAGAACAGAAATGTTTTTAACCTGGATTTAAAAATGTTTAATTTAATCTCCACTGGCAGTTTGTTCCACTTGTTTGCAGCAGAACAGCTAAATGCTGCTTCTCCATGTTTAGTCTGGACTCTGGACTGGACCAGCTGACCTGAGTCCTTGGATCTAAGAGCTCTGCTGGGTTTATATTCTCTGAACATATCACAGATGTATTTTGGCCCTAAACTGCTCTGGGATTTGTAAACCATCAGCAGGCTTTTAAAATCTATTCTGTGACTGACTGGAAGCCAGAGTAAAGATTTTAAAGCTGCTGTGATGTGTTCAGATCTCTTAGTCCGGGTTAAAACTCTAGCAGCAGCGTTCTGAATGAGCTGCAGATGTTTAATGCTCTTTGTGGGAAGTCCAGTTAAAAGAGCATTACAGTAATCGAGTCTACTGGAGATGAATGCATGGATGAGTTTCTCCTGGAAACCTTTAATTCTGTTGATGTTTCTGAGGTGGTAAAAAGCTGCCTTGGTGACAGCTTTGATGTGGCTGCTGAAAGTCAGATCTGAGTCTATCAACACTCCGAGGTTACCAACTTGGTCAGTGATTGTAAGGTCCCGAGTCTCAAGATATGTACCAACGCTGACCCTCTTCTCTTTGCTACCAAACAGAATGATCTCAGTTTTGTCTTCATTTAATTGTAGAAAATTCTCTCTCATCCAGGTGTTTACTTCCTCCAGACACTGACACAGTATGTCTGCTGGGCTGCAGTCGTCTGGTGACAGAGACACATAAAGCTGTGTATCGTCTGCATAACTGTGATAATTGATGTTAATTCAAATAATAAAACCATGTATCCTCACACCAGTTGTGACACCTGTAAATAGTGCCATTTGGAACTTTTTCTCCTTTTTTTTCCAACCCAACAACTTTTTCCAAAATACTGATTGGAGGAGCTGCAGTTCTCCACCGAATCTGTCGGAGACGCAAGCGGGGGAAGAGAGCTGGCGTGCTAGTGAAATTAAGGAAACGGGGACTACGCACCTCGCTCCCAGCAATTCATCTGGCAAACGTGCGGTCTCTAGCAAATAAGATGGATGAGCTGCTGCTTCTAAACCAAACCAACACGGACTTACGGAGATCTGCTGCCCTGTGTTTCACCGAGACATGGCTCAGCGATAGAATCCCGGACAACGCACTCCAACTGCCTGGATTTCAACTCATCCGTTCAGATCGGAATACAGGATTAGCAGGGAAAACGAAAGGTGGAGGAATATGCTTCTATTTAAATGAAGGTTGGTGCACAGATATCACAGTGCTGGGAAAAACATGCAGCCCACACTTAGAGACTCTCTTCATAAACTGCAAGCCCTTCTATTCTCCGCGAGAATTCTCGTCGTTTGTTATGGTCGGTGTTTACATCCCGCCACAAGCTTGCGTTGTAGACGCGTTACAACAACTGGCTGATCGGATAACAGACATTGAGAAAAACCATCCGGACTCTCTCGCCATTATTGTTGGTGATTTTAACAGCGCCAATCTCAGTAAGGAACTCCCTAAATACAGAAAGCATATCAAGATTCCCACCAGGGACAAAAACACGTTGGACCACTGTTACACCGTTTTAAAAGATGCCTACCGCGCCGTTTCACGGGCAGCTCTAGGACTCTCAGACCACTGTCTGCTTCACCTCATCCCAACCTATAAGCAGAAACTGAAAACTTCTAAACCCGTGGTAAAGACTGTTAAGAACTGGACAACGGAATCCAAGCTGGAGTTGCAGGCTTGCTTTGACTGCACCAACTGGAGTGTTTTTGTAGCCGCAGCTACAGACCTCAATGACCTCACTGACACTGTAACGTCATATATCAGTTTTTGCGAGGACATCTGTGTGCAATCCAAGACCTTCTGTCTAAGGAAATAAATGTAGCCAAAAGATCCTACAGTGAGAAGCTAAAAGAATAATTTAGCTTCAAATGATCCTGCATCAGTTTGGAAAGGTCTGCAACAGGTCATCAACTACAAGAAACCATCCCCCCACCCTGATGATAATCCCAGACTGGCTGATGACCTGAACGACTTTTACTGCAGGTTTGAAAAGCACCCATTATCACACCCATCACGTACAATGGTCTTCCCCTCAACACCCAACCCCCTCCCCCCACCTGCATTGACGATTTGTGAGAAGGATGTGCGCAGTCTCTTTCAGAAACAAAAGATCAAGAAGGCTCCAGGACCTGATGGCGTATCACCCTCTTGTCTGTGTGTCTGTGCTGAACAGCTGGCGCCAATCTTCACGCAGATCTTCAACTGGTCCATGAAACTATGTGAAGTGCCAACGTTTTCGTGTAGCCGCAGCCTGATGCTGTCCCATATGAAGGACATAACAGGACCCATGCTGGACCCCCTGCAGTTTGCCTACAGGGCAAACAGGTTGGCGGATGATGCCGTCAACATGGGACTGCAATTCATCCTGCAACATCTTGACTCCAGAGGGACGTACGCCAGGATCCTGTTTGTGGACTTCAGCTCGGCGTTCAACACCATCATGCCTGAACTCCTACACCAGAAGCTCACTCAAGTTATCAGTGCCTGCCTCTACCTGTCAGTGGATCATCAGCTTCCTGTCAGACAGGCAGCAGCATGTCAGACTGGGGAGTACCTCATCAAAGACCTGGTCTATAAGTACAGGCGCCCCACAGGGGTGTGTCCTCTCCCCACTGCTCTTCTCCCTCTACACTAATGACTGCACCTCAAAGAGCCCATCTGTAAAACTCCTGAAGTTTGCGGATGACACCACTGTCATTGGTCTGATCCAGGATGGGGATGAGTCTGACTACAGACAGGAGGTGGAGCAGCTGCTCCAGTGGTGCAGTCAGAACCACCTGGAGCTTAACCCCAAGAAGACTGTGGAGATGAAAATGGACTTTAGGAATGGACTTTAATTTTTATTATTTCATGTTATTGTTGAGTGTAGTACTTTGTGAGTGAAGTTACCGGAGTCAAATTCCTTGTTTGTTTAGTCAAACCTGGCCAATAAAGCTGATTCTGATTCCAACCGACGAGCACTCAGTGAGCTGCTTTTATTTTAATCTGAGCACACTGGAAAATGTTGTGAGCAGGGCTCTAAATTAACACCCGCCAACCCGCCAAATGCGGGTGAAAGTTATTTTTGGCGTGTATTAAAAAAAAACTCACTAGCCGGCTTGGCCGATGATAAATGAGGAACTTTACCATCTATTTCGCAGGACGCGAAATTATTATATACAGTCTATGCACGGGACGCACGAGCGCAGTTTCTATGGGAACGCATCTGCCGAGGTTGCCGTACTAGGGGAGTGGGTCACTCTTGGTTTGGAAATACGATAGACGCCAGTGTTCAGTCGATTTCTCCTGCTTGTCGAGAATTGCTACTTTGCGCATGCGCCGAGCCGATTTTCTAAGTATCGTTTTCACGCCCATAATGTTTTGCTACCCTGCGTCTGATTATTTTCTCTTTAGGAAGACAAGCAAAGTAATAAAATACTTATTGTATTAACAAGCAGTTAGCTTAACATGCACAAATGGGGTGTCATTCACCTTTTGATTTTTGTATTTGGGACACTTCTGTCTTTATTTAGGTGACTCTGCTCCATCATTGTGAATGAATGCATTGAGAAGGGGGATCATTATTTGACAGCGTGTTATTGGTACAAATACAGACACAAACACTAACAAAATGTGGCGATGGTTGGGACAGCCGGCCGTGAAGAGAAAAGATATGCCTGCCAAAGGAGGGGAGGAGGATGATATTTTGAATATATTGAATCTGGCATGGTGACAGTTTGCGCACACGCCGGCCACACTTTGTGAGAAAAGGGAAAAATGGAACTGATTTAGATGGATCTGAAGACAGTTCAGAGAGCTCGGACGATGTTTAAGCATTTCACAGTATCCATAATTCCATAATTAGTCTCTGCACATAGTTTTGTGTTTAATTTTGTGCATTATCTGCACTAAAACATGATTAGAAAGTTGTTAAATATTTCCATTGTTGTAGATTCAGGGTTCACATGAATATAAATCAGTTTTAAAGTTTTTTTTTTATTTTTTTATGTACAAAAAATGTGACCCTGAATAGTAGGCTATGTGAGGGTTGAGGAGTAATGAAATGTTAGAATAAGTTTTGTATGTACATAAGTTTAATTATTGTAATTATTTTTAATTGGATATACATTCCCAATTTCACTGTAAAATGAATTTAAAGCTTTAGTTAATAAATTGATCAAATTAATTCAGTGGCTCTCATCTGTCTTTTTTGCACGGAAAAATATGTGGCTGGTGGAAATTCTGATTGGCTGGTAACTTCAGAAACTTACTAGCCACATTGGCTGGTGATCAAAAAAGTTAATTTAGAGCCCTGGTTGTGAGCTTGTGTTGGTATAGTGACTGGGATGAGGTGAAGGGTTGTTTTTAAAAACTGGTCAGATAATTCCCTGTGATTCACATTCCATGAATGTATGTGGTGTGTGTCAAACACTGAGGCCTACAGCGTGCATTCAGCAGTACACTGACTCAGCATTACTGATAAACATTCAATTAAGAGAATGCTATGTCAGTGCTTTAACAAAAAAATAAAATAAAATACATTTTGAAAAAAAATCTAAGCATAGTGGCATTGCCTGTCAAGAAGGCTTTTTGTGATGTAGAAGAAGAATAAAGTAGAAAAATGCTTTTTTTAAATAGAATTCAAAATGTTAAAGAACAGAAGGATTTGACACTTTCTCCACCCTCAGACGGTAAAAATAAGGCCTATGTGTAACACTTGACTGCAATATGATTCAGAAGATTTCTGTGAAAAAAATTGTCTGATAAGTCTAACAAAATGAAAAATGAATGTCACTGATAGTCTGTTAAATTAAGCTGTATGAACACGTAGAGGATTCATGTCATTTTCTAATTAAACAGGACATGAAGATGCAGTGCAGTGTCCCAGATGATGAATCTAAACAGAAAGCAATCAAATGCAATGACCCCAAAGAGCTTTAGATTTTTCCCCCACATTTCTATGCAAACTATACATTTTAACTAGTTCACAATATGATTGGGATTCCTTATTGTTCAACATCGGGGTTTCTAAATGAGAAATTTGCACATGCTGCATGTGAGGACAATCACTAAGAATGTTTACATGACACAAATACAAAAAAAAAAAATGGACTTTTTAAAATCAATGCTTTTAGGCCAACTAAAATCAGACAAATAAAGCTTCTTAAAATCAGGCTAACACACGCAGAAAATGCAGTTGGGAATTCAATGAATTCAAATTAATTTAGCTAGACTCATATGTAGGATGATCTCACACAGAAAAAGTAAGAACCAACAGGATGTCTGTTTTTTTTGTGTGTGTGCATCCTTTTTTAAAAAAAAAAAAAAAAAAATTATAGATTTAAATACTATCCCTTTGGTATAAATAGAGTGTTTTCAAATTTCATTTGATTTTCAGTTAAATTCATGTCATGAACATTTTCTCACAGTCCTACTACTACTACTACTACTACTACTACTAATCCTCTTCGTCCCTGATGGGACCTGTCTTGAGCAGCATGCTGTGCCTCGCCCCAGGTTAGATTAATCTCCTTTAGCTCAGCTGTCACCGTACGCCGCCAGGTGTTCTTGGGCCGGCCTTGCTTCCTCTTCCCAGGTGGAGTCCATCGTAGTGCGATCTTGGGGATGCGGTCTTGGTCCATCCTGAGAACATGCCCAAGCCATTGGAATCGGCGGCATTTGATCTGTAGCACCACACTGTTGCACTTGGTCTTCTTGTATAGATGTGCATTGGATATTTTCTCAGGCCAGAAGATTCGACAGAGTTTCCTGAGGCAACCATTGTGGAAGGCTTCGACTTTTTTCATGTCGTTTGATGTTACTCACCAGCACTCCGAGCCGTACAACAATACAGATTTTACATTACTGTTGTAAAGTCGGACCTTGGTTCTTAAGCTGTATTGCTTGGACTTCCAGATTGTGTGTAGCCTAGCAAAAGCACCCTGTGCCTTACCGAGTCTTGCTCTAATGTCCTTTTGTGCAGAATTGTCCTTACTGACGAGACTTCCCAGATAGGTAAAGTCCTCCACATAATCGAGAGCGTGCCCATTCACTGTGATTGGTGCGTCTGGAGTGGCACAGTTCTCACAGTCCACAGCACTGCAATGCTGGACAACTTGATTCCTCTACAGAGAGGTACAGAGATGGTGCTCCAGTGAAATAACAGTCAAGTTATAATCATATCGACTCAACTGTGCACGGAACCAAGCTCACTGTTAATCAAACACCTTATAAATGTAAATGTATTTTATTTATACAGCCCTTTACAGACAATCATTACGATGTACCAAAGTGCTTTACAGCAGGTAATACATAAAGAGAAGAATAAGTAAAAACAAATAAAAACAATAAAAGAACAGTGAAAGCAATAAAATACAACAAAATCGAATAAGATAAAATAAGTATGTCATCATACTACTGGGTATTAAAAGCCATCCTAAATAAGTAGGTTTTTAGCCTAGATTTGAAGAGGCCCAGGTCAGAAATAAGACGCAGCTTATTATATTATTATAAAGGCCCTTACATGTCATTTCAGTGTTTTAGAGCAGTCTTACCCATATACGGGATCAGGACCCCAAGCAGGGTGCCAAGACAGGGTGGGTGGGGTCGCCAGATGATTTCCAGAAATAACATACAATACATCTTACTTATCATATTCTAGCCATAATTGCTGTAAAACTATATAAAAATAGCCACCACATTTAAAAGGAAACCATTCAAATAAAAATGTCACCTGCCCTCCATTTTTTTTTCTTGTGATTACAACAAATTGACAACAGCAACAGTTGCAGTGGTCAGTTGACAACACTACAGGAAATATTGTACTGTGCATGTTGGCATTTCTCTGCAAACTTCTTATCACTATCTGAGCTTTTAAGTAGGGCTGCGCGAGTTAACTCGTTAATTATTTAACACCGATAAATATTTCATCGCGCATTAACGCAGTTGTTTTTTTTTATTATTTTTTTTTAATTTATTTTATTTTGTAAAAGTCTGTTGCTGTCTGCTGCGGAACCGGAAAAGAAAGTAATCAGCGAATCCACCAAACATGGAGAAGGGTACGGAACTTTTACTCGGCCATTTTTATTTTAAAGTTCTTCCAGACGGCGGAGTCGACAGAACCAAAGTCATCTGTAAACACAGCCAAGTTGAATTGTCTTCTCAGCGTAGTAGTTCTAGTCTAAAATATCACTTAAAGGCAAAACACACAACTGATAGCAGCAAGTCATTCAAGGAAACAGACAGTGGAGCGAGGCTTCTACATAAAAACTACAGAAAGATGCTGATGTTAAAAGTGTGTTTGCACAACAAATGTTATGGCACTTTCATTCATATGGCAGCACATTTAAAATAAAACTAAATGCTAAAAGATAAACACTACTTTTGAATTAATTTTTGGATTTTGCATACAAATGCAATTGATCGTGATTAATCAGGGAAATCATGTGATTAATTAGATTAAACATTTTAATCACTGCCCTAGTTTTAAGCCAATAATACTATTTTTGTCAGCATGAAGCATTGGTTACTACCGACCCAAAGCAAACCAGAGACCCCTGCTGAGAGCCCAATGAAGGAGAGTGGAGAAACACCACCGCCAGAAAGGAAAACGCCCTCCGGTTAAGGAAGAATCTGCCATCACAGCGCAGTGAAAGCCAAAGGGGAACAGCTTTCTTCAAGGTTTCGAAAGTACAGGGATAATTAATTCAATATGGATTTGCATGTGTCATCATAAACAAAGTACAACATCCTCAATGTGTCGTGTGCAGTGAGGTGCTTTCATATGAAAGCCTGAAGCCTATAAAAGTGCCAAGACACTCGAAAACGAAGCACCTATTTCTCACCCCAAACCAGTGGATTTTTTTCTGTCGCAAAGAGAACAAATTACTAGGTCAAAAGACAATCCTAACCAAACAAACAGCAATCCAAGCCAAAGCTCAAAAGGCATTTGCACAGGCAAAAAAGCCAGATGACTGGGGAAACACGAATTAAACCAGCTGCCATAGCTATACTGTATGTTGGGCTATGCATGGGGACAAACTGACCTAGAATCAGTGCCGCTGTGGAAGCATCACAGACTCGGCCCAGGATATTAAATGTCAGTTTATTAACAGAGTGAATGAAGGGAAATGTGCTTTATAGTTACAAAAATCCACAGATGTGTCAAATGCTGTCCAGCTGCTTGCATTCGTAAGATACAGTTTTGATGGAAAACTTCATGAGGACGTTTTGCTCCCCACTGGAGGCAACACGCACAGGTGAGGACATTTTCAAAAAGGCTCGACGGTACGGAAAGCTGAAAGTAGAAGGGCTGGATCACAACGCTAGCGTATTTATCTTGCATTTTTGAAAAGTGGAGCGCTGGATCAATTTGAAGTGGGCAGGACAGATGTTTTCTGAGCTGGAGGATTTCATGGAGGAAACTTTAATCAGTATTCACACGGTGAAAATGTCCATCACTACCCTGTTAAGCTGCTGTTCTCTTGTTGCTATGCCTGTGGCTGAATGCACCTAATAGTACAAGCGTATGCCTCACCTACCTCAAGGGGTCATGAGTTTCTCGCACGGTTCATTTTGGGGTCTTCGGCTGAAAGGTTTGGAAACCCGTTTTAGAAAATACCAGAGGCATTTTAAACTGCATATTTATGGGGGCATGAAGGATTATGAATTGATTCCGTGACAACAACAAACAAAAAAAATTAATAAAATGTGCAGCCGACACTAAACAGATTGCGTTTTAAAGCGGATATCTGGATACATTTTGGAATTTGCAAAGTCGACCAGTAAACACAGTAAATAAACCAATGTAATATCATGTCTTACAGCTGCTTGTTTATTTTGTACATAGCAAGTTAGTGCTGTGGATGGTGGTGTTTATAGGTGGAAGTACCACTCAGTTGGAGTAATTGTTGCTAAATTTGAATAAACCCTATTCTACAGATTTAAAAAAAGTGTTTTGTGATCATTGTGTACTTTTACTGTGACATCTGCTGGTTGCGAAAGTCAGATGCTCATATTCAAACCTTAATTTCTATTCTGTACCATCCATCCATCCATCATCTTCCGCTTCTCCGGGGATCGGGTCGCGGCGGGCAGCAGCTTGAGCAAAGAGAAACCCAGACGTCCCTGTCCCCGGCCACTTCCTCCAGCTCTTCTGGGGGGACCCCTGAGGCGTTCCCAGGCCAGCCGAGAGACATAGTCTCTCCAACGTGTCCTGGGTCTTCCCCGGGGTCTCCTCCCAGTGGGACGGGCCCGGAACACCTCACCAGGGAGGCGTCCAGGAGGCATCCTAACCAGATGCCCGAGCCACCTCATCTGACTCCTCTCGATGCGGAGGAGCAGCGGTTCTACGCCGAGCCCCTCCCGGATGACCGAGCTTCTCACCCTATCTCTAAGGGAGAGCCCAGACACCCTGCGGAGGAAACTCATTTCGGCCGCTTGTATTCGCGATCTCGTTCTTTCGGTCACTACCCACAGCTCGTGACCATAGGTGAGGGTAGGAACATAGATTGACTGGTAAATCGAGAGCTTGGGCTTCTGGCTCAGCTCCTTCTTCACCACGACGGGCCGGTGCAGAGCCCGCATCACTGCAGATGCCGCACCGATCCGTCTGTCAATCTCCTGCGCCATTCGTCCCTCACTCGTGAACAAGACCCCGAGATACTTGAACTCCTCCACTTGGGGAAGGATCTCATTCCCCCATGAGCTGTCACCTTACCGTGGTGGGCGAGGTTGCGTGCCCCAATGAGCCTGGGAGCTATGTTGCCCGACGCTTTAAGCTCCTGGTAGGGTCACCCCAGGCAAAGAGAGCCTAGATGAGGGACCAGACAAAGAACAGCTCATAAAACCCCCTATGATGCATAAAATGATTGGAAAACACGTTCCTTTGCCCGGACGCGGGTCACCGGGGCCTCCCCCTGGAGCCAGGCCCAGGGGTGGGGCCCGGCAGCGAGCGCCTGATGCCCGAAAATATGACGTGGGTCCCCCATCCGACAGGCTCACCACCCGTGGGAGGGGCTAAGGGGGTCGGGTGCATTGTGAGCTGGGTGGCAGCCGAAGGCGGAGACCTTGGCGGTCTTATCCTCGGCTACTGAAGCTGGCTCTTGGGACGTGGAACATCACCTCTCTGTTCAATTCAATTCATTTTTTATTTATATAGCGCCAAATACTACAAATGCCATCTCAAGGCACTTAAATAATAAAGTCCAATTCAAGCCAATTGGAAATCAATTAATTGTAATCATAATTATTTATAAAATAATCCAATTCGTTCATATAGAGCCAATTCAAAAACAATTTCCTAGCTAAGGAAACCAACAGATTGCACTGAAACTTGTCTTCAGTCCAATCTCCCGACCTGAGCGTGCCTGAGGCGACTGTGGAAAGGAATGACTCCCTTTTAACAGGAAGAAACCTCTGGCAGAACTAGACTCAGGAAGGGTGGCCATCCGCCTCGACCAGAAGGGGAAGGAGCCTGAGCTGATGCGCGAGGCTGAGCGGTTCCGGCTAGATATAGTCGGACTTACCTCGACACATGGCTTGGGCTCTGGAACCAGCCTCCTCTATTCTGTACATGTGTCATATTTGTCCCAGACTGAGATGTACAGTGCAACACTCAAGGCTGAACTAGCGTTATTAGAGGTGTGGGGATACACACAAGCGGAGTACTCCCCAGTGAGCGAGAGAGTCACTTCACTGCAGCTGCAAGTCACAGGAGGCAGGCTTCTGACTGCCGTTTGTGCGCATGCCCCAAACAGCACCTAATACTGCCCAGCCTTCTTGGAGTCTCTGGGTCATGTCCTGGATGGGGTAGCACCTGGGGATTCCTTTGGTCTTCTGGGGAACTTCGATATCAATCAATTAAATAATAAAAATGGATAATGTGGATTCCAGTCTGTGGCCTCCAATGCTTCAGGAGACCACTTCCTCACAGTTCTTACAGTCACTGGCTGTCGCTGAACCACTGGCTTGTATGCTCATGTGAGTAAGACAAGGTCGTAGTCTGACCTGCCCAGTGGGGGAGGATAGTGAAGCTTCAGGCATCCTTCAGATTTACATAGAGCAAATAGTCTTTTATTGTCTCTTGCAGTGCATTTGACGAACTTGTGAAAAGTGACCAGAGTTGCACCATCTACAGCACACAAACATGGCCAGTCCCCCACCTTTCTTCCTGCCGCTCGCGGTTGCATCCCTGTAAGCCAAAAATCGTGAAAAAGTCAGGGATGTAATGTAAGGCTGTGTTCGAAACCGCCTACTTCTCCTACTACTCCCACTACTCCTACTAACTTGAACTTTTTTTAAGTTCCCGGATGCATACTAGATTCTCCGAAATGTTGGGTATGCATCATGAGGTTACTACTCATACTCACTACAACGAGGGTAGGTTCACTTCCTGTTTTCAAAACAAAAGCACCAATTGTATTGTAATGGCTTTCCCTATGATAAAAAGGCAACGGGTATTTTATTTTGTGAAAATAACCGGAAGTGCGTTACTCACTGCGGCTAGCTTTAGTAGCACCGAATTCGTGGGAACAAAATTGTAAATAGCCAGTATTTTGTCAGATTTTCAACACGTTGGGGATCTAAACGACTACTTTCTCGCCTGAAAATGTTTCAAATGTTGCTAAAGTTATATATTTACAGAGTTTATAGCTTATGCGAAATCAGCTTCAGGCCGGCTGATTTCGGCTCGGGCAGGAGCGAAATGCACTGTGTGTAAACGCTCTGCATACTGTCTGATCAATGAGTATGCCGTTTGCAAGTATGTAGTAGGCGGTTTCGAACACAGCCTAAGAGTCCGGTATCTGCCCATGTAGCCAAAATTTAGTGATGCACATGATACTGGACTCTCTGTGCTCTCTCTGGGTCTGAGTGAGCACATCCAATTTGACCAGTTTCTCTTTTAGGGACCTTACATTCCCTGTGATGATTGCAGGCACACATGGTTTTTCTTCCTTATCCGTTTCACTCCCATTCTCCAACTCTGCGATCTCCTTCTCAGCTTCTGTGGCACAGTGGGCTTTTCACCAGAAGCAGACTGAGACGTGAAACAATACTGTGTCTACATATGGCTTCCAGTCAACTGGAGCGCTCAGTGTCTAAACTGTTAAAAAAGCGCATTGATGTATATTGCCGAAATGCGCAGTTACGATCAACCATAAAAAGACTAAGATATTCACATATTCACACTACAATTATATAAATTGTAAGTAAGCATTCATTAAAAGCCATATACACTTTTTAATGTAAATACCATTAATGTTCCTTTCACCATATTTATCATTTTTCATGTCAACTCATAATATCTTTGCACTACTCTCCATCTCACAACTGTCGTCTCCATTGAACTATTGTCATTGCACTACTGTTGCTTGTAAATATTAATGCTTATTCTATTCTATCCTAACTTATTTAATTTATTCTTTAATATTTGCACATATTTATAGACTATCTTTTATGCTTGTACAGAGAGCGAAGCTAATTGGAGGCAAATTCCTGATATGTGGGGATTTTGATTGGTCAGCAACAACTGTGTTGGTGATGGCAAATTTTCATGAAATAATTAGGTTTCTCTGTGCACAGGATTACACATTATAACATTACATAAAAATCCGAATGACAATTTTTACCGTGTTATTTATTACCTTTTTTATTCACCCTTTTTCATGATATTTTTTTTTTTAGAGGTAACTGGATCTTTTGGTGCAGGGGTCTCCCAACCACCAACCAGAGTTTGATTAAGTGTCACCTGCTTACCTGAAACATGCTACCATTAGCTGCTCCAGTTAAGTTCCTTGGTAGGACTGACTTCCACTGAAGTCAAGTTGGCATGGTTACATACACATTTATGTCACGTCACAGTTCCAGCTCTACTGAAACAGTAACTTGACTTTAACTGAACCACCATCTTTCTTACCGTTTACATGCACGACAGCAGAATTGAATGATTTAAGTACTTCTGACACTGCAACAAGGTGGACTGTGTAAGAAAACATACAAAACTACTTTCTTTGTTTAGCTTAATTACCTGCACCGACGTCGTCTTTGTGTTCACAGAATGGGGAATTTATCTAATGACAATTGATCTTATTAGAGAAGAGCCACAGTCTTAATGTGCTGACTTTCAAATTGCAATTTCTGACGCATTTAGGAGTCCGACAAACAAAACAAAACTGTGTAAATAAGATCAGCTTTCCCTGTAATTTAGCTGCATCAATATACACATGTGCCTTTCTGTTTTTACAAAAAGAAGCAAAAAGATGGAACTTTGGAACATGTACTAAGCACCTAGGCCTGTTTGAGTCTCGTTGAGCAGATACATGACGAGGTAAATGAGGTTGCAACTGCATTATCTGCGTGTGTTAGTCCGGTTCGTCAGATTTCAGTGAGATGTGCATTTCAAAATTCTGGTTGAGGTCACATGAAGATCTTTTTTATGTAATGCCATGTAAACATACTTAATGATAATGGTGAGTTACAAATGCTCATTCATGCATGCAAGTTATATGCTCTGGGTGAATGTTCCTAGATCAGTTGGAAATGGCTTCAGTAATGTGCACCTGTATTGATATGCTATTTAGCCATGTGTAGCCATATTTACATCATAGCTGTAGCCCCCTCTTCCTCAGAAGCACTATACCTATGATGATTACCATGACAACTGAGCTTGTCCTAAAAAATATGATTTCTAGAAACACCTCTATGGTGCTAGATGGTTTTTTTCTCTACTCATATACTCTAATAGTCATTAGGGACTGGATAGTGTAGTGGTAAGATTGCCGCCTTTCAGGTAGGTGACCTGTGTTCAAAACCCCTGCATGAAAGGTACTACCTCCAGCAGAGGTCCTTAGACAAGACCCCCTTACCCTACACCTGCCTTGGATAAAAGCATCTGCCAAATGCATAAACAACAACATTAACTCTTCATTAGAAATGTGGAGCACTAATCTGTTTATGAAGCTAGTAAACAGAGTGTACACAACTGTTTCCAAAAGCTGAAAAAGAATGATAACGATTGGGGCAAAGGGAACCCGTCACAGATTTGGCTTTGAACATAGTATTCCCCCATAGCTGGAGCTGATTTCATGATTGCAGTAATGCCTGGATTACCTCCAGTGGACTGTACTCCCAACCCTCCCTTCCACTGAACTACCATCTGTGCCACTCAGCAAATCCCAAGGCTCAGCTTTCATTCTCTGAGTCTGCTCCTCAGTATATTCATGCATCACACTCACTCAACTCTGTATAATAGTGGGCGATGCACACTCACGCATTTTTGGAATTAATCTGTTGGCTGCAGTTCCATCCTAAATGGGTCTCTACATAGCCTGTTTACCAGGCTATGTAGATCTTTTGGTATGGTTTTAAACATGCATCACAGTCACACCCGTCTCTCAATCTCCCACAGCACAAGACGGACAGTGGGCTCTACAAAGAGTCAACAACAAATCTTTTCAGCCTCTTCCGACTCGTTTTGATTAAAAAGAGCTTTTTAACAATAACTGCTCAAATGTTATGGTTATAATGACTCAACTAACAAGATTTCCTTGGGTTTTTCTGTGTTTGTGTAAGACTATCAAAATTAATCCCCAATGACTCATAACCAAGTGACAAAATAAAAATGTCAAGAAAAGTGACAGAGCCAGCCTCTTAAATGTAAGAATGTGCTTATATACTTCAACTATGAACTTAATATTTTGTTTTGTACTGTACAAAATGATAATTGAAGATGTTTGGACTTTGGAATTTTGATAGAGAATTGCAGCATTTTAAACAACATACCAGTTATTCTTGCCGTTATTCCCATGGTAGGAGCTTCTGTTGTTAGTATGTCCCCTGCAAAATTGGAGACTTAGATGTGTAATGACCTCTGCACATTACAGATTGAAGTTAAGATTTTTAGTGTTACTTGTTCTAAGCATTAAGGACACAACAATATAAAAGCAGAATTTGGACTAAATAATGCATGGCGATAGTTATGTAACATTTACTTGTCTGAGCGGAGCTGAGATTACCAATTACAAATATCATCATGCATGCAAAATTGTCTGTTGTATCAAAAAAGACACACTTTTCTATTTTCCATTGAATACTTGCACTTGAAACTTTTTTTTAAAAAAATTGTGTGAAATACTCTAATAATGTGTCGTTTATAATTATGAGCGTTTCCATTTTGACACCAATTTTAATTTGAGACAAATTAATTTACAACTTAAAGGTGGAGTACGAGATGTTTTCTGGAGCATTTTTTATCATATTGTCTGAAAACCTCCTCACGACCCCATTGCACCCACTAAAATAGACTATAAAAAAAATTAATATTTTAGTCCATTGTAGAGGGTGTAGCAAGAGGAAATGTCTGACCAATAGAAGTAATGATGAGAGTTACTTCTATTGGATTCTGACATGCCAATCAACTGTCAGCCCCCCTCACCCCTCCCCCCTGCGCGCTCACAGACTCGTGACTCGTTCATGTGTTTTGAAGGCGTGGTTTCGAGGGGTGGGCTGAAGGGAAAGGCAAGGTTGTGTATTTTCAAAAATATAGCTTGCAGGAACCGTTTTTCCAAGATCTCATACCCCACCTTTAAGTGGTATAAATCAGTATAGATCAGGGTCGGGGCTTCATTTTTACTTTTTGGGATTGCTTAGCTCTAATACCTGTATACTGTAGAACAACTTGTTTAAATTCAGACTCTGTTGACAGGTCAGCACCGCCTCACATTAAGAGGGTTCCAGGTTCCAGGTTGGGGCCTTTCTGTGTGGGGTTTGCATAAATAGTTCTCACCGTGTATGTGTGGGTTCTCTCCGGGTACTCCGGCTTCCTTCCACCGTCCAAATACATGCATGTTAGGTTAATTGGTGACTCTAAAATGTCCCTAAAGCCCTATTCGGACGGGACTAGTTTAATGGGGGGACCTGAGGTAAAGTAATAATAACTGGGAAATCTAGTCCCGTCCGAACGCGCCATGTCAGTAAAGATAGCGGAGTATGTCGGTAAACTTTGCCGAGAATTCTACCTCCTGTGAAACGGTCCGGAGTATCTACCATAGGTAATACTAATCCCGTGCGAATGCGACCTTCGGTAATAAGTACGGAATATGTCGTCACATCCTTTTGAAGAGAGAAACAATTAGGTGTGTCTGTTTGCAAACATGGAGGTTCTGGATGAAGCGCTGCTTGCAAGCACGCATGGTCGGCGCCATGTCTGTGTACAGATGGGGTTTACGGAAGTGAATTGAAGACGTGCATGGCATCCAGGATGTGACGGTTGTGCGTAACCAACAACTCCTCCCATGTTAGATGAATAGTACAGGGATTTCTTGTCCCGTCCGAATTGGTCATTTCTTCTCCCTGGCGTCGTCTGGTTAACCAACATTACCATACGTCCCCCCATTGAACTAGTCCCGTCCGAATAGGGCTTAGGAGTGAGTGTGAGTGTGCATGGTTGTGTGTCTCGTTTGTTTCTGTGGGGCCCCGTGGACTGGGAACCTGTCCAGGGTGTACCCTGGAAAGGCTGGAGCCTATCCCCGCTGCCATGAGGTCAGAGGCAGGGTAGACCCTGGACAGGTTCCCAGTCCAAGGGGCCACACAGAGACAAACGAGACACACAACCATGCACACTCACAGGGTCAATTTCCACCCTAACCAACATGTATGTTTTTAGGAGGTGGGAGGAAAGCGGGGTTCTTTAAAGAACTGGGTGCCACACAGAAAGGCCCCAACCGGGATTTGAACGGAGGAACCCTCTTGCTGTGAAGTGACGGTGCCAACTATTACACACCCATGCAGCCCATCTTTACCGTTATTACCATTTGATATAATTAAGTCATCCCCCAACCAAAATGGCCACTTTTCACTGTTCTCTGAAGTTTAATAGTCAGAATAAATTAAATACTAATTGAATTGATTGACCAAAATCAATTCCTACTTAAATAAATTTGAAAAAACTCTGCTTTGGCTGCTGCCATGGTAAATAACACTCAAAATAGTAATGAAAAGCTTTAGGGTCTGTTGATTTTCTTTCAATATATGTATAACCAGAAAAATCAGGTCTTCTAGAATTACTCATTGCTTATCAACATTAATCGTTATTAACGGTCTGATGAAAATATTTTAACTCTATAGATGCACCATCAGCTGATTTTTTTCAAATATAGTCACCAACAAAACTGAGGAAGCTAATGCAATACGCGTTGGATAATATTTCTGGTAATTGCATCCAGTTCTGTTTTAGTCATCACTATAAACTCCAGCAGTTCACAACAGTTCACTTCATGCAAAGATACAGTTAGTAGCCATTACAGTCACACATATCCATACCCACTCACCGCCCTCTAAATCCAAATCATTCACCGAGTAAAAAAAAATACCACGCATGCAAACTGTTCAGAAACAAAAGCAGCCAAAAAAGAAAAAAGCTAGCATATATTGAATAGAATAGAAAAATACGTTATGCATACTTTATCCCCAATGGGAGAAATTCAAATTAGTCAAGTAACTCAAAAAAGTTATAAATATTTACAATGATTGTATATTAGCAACAACAATAATAATACAAATTCTAATTTAAATAATAATAATAATAATAATAATAATAATAATAATAATAATAATAATAATAATAATAGACTGAATAAATACATTTTTAAAAAATTTTTAAAAAAAAATTAAAAATAAATAAATAAATAAAAATAAAAAAAATCAATCTATCAATTTGAGAAGAACTCAGCAGTCCCTGTTAAAAAGCCTTCTGGCTGTGGGGACAAAGGACCTCCTGAAGCTCTCAGTCCTGCAGCCTCTCACTGCAGCTGCTCCTCTGTCCTGCAGGATGCTGTGGAGAGGATGTGTAATGTTCTCCAAAACAGAATACAATTTCCTCCTCAGCCGTTGCTCGATCACAGCACCGAGAGGGTCCAGCCTTCTGCCTGCTACAGAACTGGCCTTTTTTTTTTTTTTTTACCAGTTTGTCCAGGCGCCTACAGTTTTTGTCTGTAGTGCAACTTATGAATATGATATATGAATATCAACTTCCTGGATCAATACCTCAGAAGCTAAAAGTTCCTGTATCACTAGCAACCGCTTTTTCTTGTTTCTTAATAATTTATCCTCTATGCTGGGAAAAAAAAAAAAAAAAAACACCAAAGACACCTCTTAAGCCCTTAATGTGAGGTAAAAGGGGTATGAGCGGGTTTCTGTGGCACCATTACAGAGATGCATAGAAAAGTAGGAGGCCGATGATCCTGAGCAGAAATGACAAGCATCTGTGGTGCAGTTAAGTGTACAAGGCTCTGAAAAGATGGATGGAAAATGTTGATCACTCAGAGGGGAACACACACTTTTGTAAAGAACAGAAGATAATTGAGGTTCCAGGTACTGAGAGGCCATAATGTAAGCAGATGTTCCTGAAGGGCCTAAAGTTTAAGCAATTCCAACTTTATTTCCTAAAATGCAAAAGTCTGATTAGATGTCAAAAAAGCTTTATTTCTTGTACATGACCACAAAGGACATTCCAATAGCTGTTTCTCATAATCTCGTGACTGGCTACAACGGTTTTGCCTCCTGAATGCTTCAATATCAGCTATAACTAAAAGCAAGAATTCTCTATATAGAGCTGTTCATTTTCACATTGCTATTATTGTACACAAAACCTTCCGTCTAAATCAAGAAAACACCTCGATATCTGTTTAAATGGGATTATATTAGGATCCTGTAACCTGGCACTGTTTTCTCCTGCAACACTGCACATGGTAAAAAATTGCAAAATCTTTCTTACAAGATGCAATTACCGATCAATCCAATCTAACTTTCAGTAAAAATCTAAATGGTGAGAGACAAAGAGAGATAGAAGCTCATCAGCCGGTCTGATAACTGAGGGCTGACACCTTGTCATGACACACTGCAGTCAATGTTTAAGTGGACATTCCACAGTGGGAAAACACAACATCTGTTGTAATGCAGCCATGTGAAGGCCACAGCAGCTGGGACTTGGATTGGTACAGTCTGTCTCAGACATGCTTAAATACAAGATGCCTCAACTCTGTGAAACACTACCCACATTAAGTTTTGCCTGCCACAATAATACCCACTAGTATCAAGCCATCTATATATGTAAACACCAGAGATATTTTACAGAAAGTCCGGACAATTTGGTCCAGACTTTCTATAAATCGCAAACGCATAAAGACTCTGTTGCATGTGTGATAATTACTTAATCATTATTTCAAACTTGACAAGTAACCACAATAAAATGAGGCCTTAACAACTCAACTTTTTATTTTTCAAGTTTTGCCTTCTCACTCTTACACACTTTCCTTCCCTTTTTTAGATCTTCCATGTCTCTCACTTCCCTAATTTCAGTGTTGGGCAAGCTACTTGTAAAATGTAGTGAGCTAAGCTATCAGCTACTCAACCATAAATTAAGCTTCACTACACTAAAGCTACCACCACTAGAAATGTAGTGAGCTAAGCTACAAAAATGTGGGGGAAAGTAGTTCACTACATCAGAAGCTACATTGTACCGACACAATATCAGATTGATTTAAAATAACAGATATCTTCATTAAATAAAACATCAAATGCTTTTCACAGTAGACAGATAAGACTAGTGTGTTTAACCAGAGTCAGTTTAGTGCATGTGACAGCTTTACAGTAAGAGTTAAGCAGGGGGTACATGCTGTATCACAGGAAAGGGAACACAAGGCCTGCCATGAAATGCTCCCCATCTGCACAATTTTATTTCTTTGACCTCAGCATTAGGTACTGTTAACTGCATGAATTTGGTGCCAATATATGTATGAGTTTGGTAGGGCTGATAACAGATATGTTAGTGGTGGATTGGTTTATTGTATTTTACAAGGGCGTAATTTTGGGTAGGGACGCTAGGGTCACGTCCCAACCAATATTCAGCCCCCTACTCAGGGTCTCCGCGGATCCTTAAAAAGTATTAAAAAGTCTTAAATAAAAAATACTTTTTTAAGGTCTTAAAATGTCTTAAATTTAGCCGATTTTCGAAGAGTGGCATTAAATTTCATCTAGGCGAAATGAAAGAAAGATATGTCTGGAGAGACGATTTTCTATCGCTCTGTGCACAATATGGCGACCGCTGACGTTTTGTGTGTGCGCCAGTACTTCCGGTGAAAACTTCCGGTGATTTGACAGCTAGCGCGTCAGGTTAGGGCCAGTGGCCGTAAACAAAGGTTAACTTATAGCCGAGAAGAAAGATGATAATATAACGTAGCTAAAAAGACTAGCTTTCTTTTGTAGCCTACCGATAGCCTACTGCTTACCGATTTAGCAAGCCTAGCAGCCTAGTTGCTAATGCTAGCCGCAATAACGTTACCAAACATACCTGACGTCAAGGTGTTGGCTGAGCAGGGGCAAGATTATGGCGGGGCTGGCAGAGTTAACTTCATAATGGGTGAGTGCAGGTTTCATTCACTTGTTTTCATTCTTTCACAGGATTGATTCACTTCATTGGTTTATCCGATTGCTGGCCGCCGAGTTATGTGTCTGGGTTTGTGTAGGTTACTGATCATGGTTGTTAGCAGTCGATAGTCAGGTTGTATGATGTGTGTGAGAGTGTGTATTTTTTCTATGGGTAGGCTACGTGCCATTGACTGTATGAGCGGTCTGTGCTCGTTTTTATTTATTTGATTAGATTGGAGATACTTTATTAATCCCGAAGGAAATTTGATTTTGTCGTGTGGTTTATGCTGCAAAGTCACTGTCCATATATGGACAGCTGACTATTGCATAAACCAGTCTGTGCTTCACGTGAGTTGTCCAAAGTTCTGGTTTAAGTTAACTTGGGTAGTAAAATCGTTTTGCTAGTTGTAAAAGCACAGTAGACATAACTCGAAAATTGGGTTCAATTATGGATTTATTTTGCTCAGAGCCTCAGACAAACAGACAGACAAATGGCAGCGAAAACACGCTCCTTCGGAGAGGTGTGACAATTGGGCACGATTGTCCTGTAGTGTGTGGTGTTCCCTTGTGCGTTCAAATCTTATGCGATCATGTTGACACAGATTCAGTATCACTGAAGCACACATTTCACACTGGACTTTTTTTCAACACTGAACAGCCTAGAGTGTAGTTTTTATATATATTTTTCCCGTTGTAATGGTCTTAATTTTTATTCTTAGAGGTCTTAAAAAGGTCTTAAAAGTCATTAAATTTGTTAATTAAAAAATGTGCAGATACCCTGTCATTATATGAGTTACATTGCATAACACTTAGCTGACTTTTTTTTATCCAAAGCGACTTATAAGAACACATTATTGGTTACAGTCTCTGGAGAATTGTTGGGTTAGTTGTTTTGCTCAAGGTCACTCCAGGTGTAAACAGAGGTAGCCTAATCGTGGGATTTGAGCTTGCAACCCTGTGATTTAAAGACCAACTCCGTAAAAATTAGGATGGCTCGTTAACATATAGCATCTGCATGCCATTAACTTATGATTGGTAATGCAAAAAAAAAAAAAACTGCACTTTTATGTCCCCACCAATGTCAAAATCAAAGTTACTCCCTTGGTATTTTATCTTATAAAGCAGCAAGAAAAATATTTAATTTCTTAAAAACAAGTGTAGCTATTGAATATGAGAATATGTCCTTTAATGGTGAGAAACACACAGATGCTATGACTTGTCTATCAGGCATAGATCAAATTACATTTTCATATAGTGATATTCAGGATCAGAAGGCTATTGTTTCGACCTACACAGCCTACAGGTTAACACAAATAAAAGCACTTACTTTTGAACCTTGCAACAAAAGCTGGAATCATATTTAGTCTTGTGAAACCCCAAGTCAAATATATTCATCTTGTTTTGAAAAAATCAAGTCCATTCATTTTGTACTTATGGCTGGGGTATATATTTTCCCAGAACAGAAAAGTGTTGTTTTGTGTTCGCTATAACGCTATTTTGTGTTGAGAAGAACATCGGTACACTCTTTAGACTTTTTATTTATTTTTTAAATATTTTTTATGCCTTTAATGGATAGACAGTTGGAGAGAGACAGGAAGCAGGGGGCAGAGAGATGGGGAAGACATGCAGCAAAGGGCCGTCCAGTGCGGGACTCGAACCGGGGCCAGCTGCAGCGAGGACTGTAGCCTCTGTACATGGGGCGGCTGCTCAACCCACTACGCCACAGACGAAGAGGGGCGCCCTCTTTAGACTTTTAAAGACTGAAAGCAACAGATGTTCTTCTCTTCCATTTCCTTCATAAATAATTAAATCGTAGAATAGTATGTTCCCCAGCGTTTGTTTAGGCAAATGCCTCACTTTCTGAACAAGCGAGTGGTGCGCGCTCGCTCCCGCGAGGGGGTGCATCTGACGGCAGGGGTGCCGAATTCGGCACAACACCGGTATGTATGCAGGCGGCACTAGCAGACGAGTGGGAGCAGCTTGCGCATGACGTTCAACAGACATTCACTTTATTGTGTTCAAACCCATGTTGTGATGCTGGTAACTGCTGTTTTCCTCAGGCATGACCTGAAATTTTGTAGCTTTTGTGGACACTACGTCACTACTTCACAAAAAAAATAGCTTAACTACAGGGACGTTACTCGATACATAAAGTAGTGACGCTACGGCCAAGCTACTGGGAAATGTAGTTAAACTAGTAGCTTCGCTACAAGTAGTGACGCTACTGCCCATCACTGCCTAATTTATATCATTGCTGCCACTATGGACAGAGCTTACAAAGAGTACGTATTGATCTAGAGTGTATATTTTGCTACAAAAAAAAAAAAGTACAAATACATAACGTGGGAAAAAAACAAATAAAAAGATGTTATCGACAGGTTCCGTTTACTGTTTATAGATGAGAGGTTTGACGAATTTATATGTCTAATCACAGCCGTCACTATCAACTTGGTCCAAGTCTCCACATGTGCATTAATCTGTGGAATGTGATCAGAGGATAACAAATGTCAACTAAACTAACCGGAATACCCTTTTCTTTAAAATCATATTAACCTTATTAACCAACAGTCCGAGTATAGATCTATATATCAAATTGTTCTAACAGATATGTCTGCATGTGGATAAGGATGTCCAGTTGACCAAAGCATCCTGTAATAAATCTTAAAGCACTGTGATAAAGCTGGCAAAAGCATTCATATAAACAGTGTCTCCTTAATCAAGGACAGGCAGGAATTTGCAGCAACAAGACATTTTCTGGCATTGAAAGAAAAACAAGATTTGTTCCTAAAAGAGAAACTCAGCCTTAGAAGTCAATTTTTTCAAAAGTTGATTAATACGAGGATTAAAAGACAAAGTTTAAATCAATTGTAATGCCAAGGTATTTATAGTTTGATACAAACTCTATGGGAGAGTCTTGGATGGTAAAAACATGTGGTAGAAAACATGTTGGGATTTTCTGTTTGATAGAAAATATCATCCTCTTTGTTTTATCAGAGTTAAGAATCAGTTTGAGACCTCTCAGCTGAGACTGGATGCCATTGAATGCAGATTGTAAATCTACTCTAAAGAAATGCTTGTATTTAGAGACCAAGAGTGATGCAAACAGAAATCTCCACAAAGGTGAAAACAGTTGAACCATGACCAAATATAAATACTTACTCTTTGAGGCCAAGCCCTCTTAACTATGGAATTCTTTTCACCAACAAACTCATGAGAAGAGGTTCATTAAACCAAAGACAGCATGATTTGGGAATAAACTTCACCAACTTAGCATTTCATTCGAGAAGTTAATGCTTTTTCAATATGAGTCTCATGAAACAAGGTATTTTGTGGATTCAATCGTTGGTTGCCAGCAATAACATTGCAACTTTAGGTACCGTTTCATTGGCTCCACGTTTCAGACACACTGCTTACGTACCCACCTAACACGCACTGAGCATACAACGCAATATGTAGTATTGACACTTTTCCAAAGCAACACACAAGGAAAATGAACAATTGCTTATATTTTAAAGAACAATTTACAATAAAAAGTTACAGCGTCAAAAGTATGCAGTCAACACTGTGTTTATTTTAACACAGAGTATGTGATTGTAAAAGCTATTTATTCCATAATATGCTATGGCCTTTGAAAACAATTTCTGGTTTTGAAATGTGAAAGCAAACAAACTTGTTTGGAGTAAATGGAATAAAGAAGATTCCATTAGATGAAACGGAAACAAACAGAACTTCAGAACATTTGGGAATTTTAGAAAACATAACAGGCACAACACAGCTCACACGGGCTGCATTTTCAGGGCGGCATTTACACCGCTGGGCCAAAAAGTCACACACTCTCAAATTCATTGGACCACTTTTAGCAGTGATTAAAGCCCATATTCACCATGGCATTACTTGGTGATCCGTCACATGAAGAAGGTGATGAAAGGCCCAAATTATTTATTATGTACATTAATGATGTTGGTGAGACAGTGAAAGAACAGTGAAAGAACTCGGCTGTTTTCTATTCGCTGATGATACCAGTCTCTATTGTTCAGGTAAAGACCCACAACAGCTACAAACAAGTGTAGAAAAAGGGCTAACAAAAATAAAGTCATGGTCTGATAGCAACAAACTTTCACTTTATTTGAACAAAACAAAATATATTATTTTTGGCAACCGGAAAGTTCAGAATCAAATTGAAATTAAAATAAACAACTTAGAACTTGAAAGAGTAACTGATTACAAATTTCTGGGTATTTATATTGATGAAAAATTAAAAACAAAAACAAATTAGTGTGTTTCAAACCAAATTAGCTAAAACTATAGCCATAATGAACAAGATGAAAACTTTATTAAATAAAAAGTCCCTTTATCTTCTTTATAATACTTTATTCCTACCATACTTAAACTACTGTGGGGAAATATGGGGAAACACTTATAAAACAAATATAAATAAAATCTACTTACTTCAAAAGAAGGCCATCCGAATTGTTAATAAAGTTAATTATATAACACCAACAAATCCTCTTTTTATTAACCAAAACGCACTAAAATTTCCTGATCTTGTTAAATTGAACACTGCCGTAGTGATGTACAAGGCGTATAATCACATGCTCCCATCACCAGTCCAGGAGCTCTTCGAGCAGCGAGAGAGTCAGTATAAACTTAGAGGAACAGGTATATTCAAAAAGATTAAAACTAGAACGAATAAAAAAAGGTTTTGTATTTCTATTCAAGGTGTTAATGTGTGGAATAAGCTAAATGAGAACTTAAAAAGTTCTAAAACAGTAGAAAATTAAAAAAAAAGGTATAAATCATTATTAATTGAAAATTATAAAACTATAGTATGATTGATGGACATTGTTTTGCTTTAAATCTTCTGTCATGTTCAGATGTTTTCTGTTAAGTTGTCAAATATCGACTGCAGTTGTGTTTGCTAGTCTTGTTTTCTTTGAATTATAAATAACTAGTGGTGGGCCGTTATCGGCGTTAACGTGCTGCGATAATTTGAGAGTCTTATCGGGCGATATAAAAATATCGCCGTTAATCTATTCTCAAAGTTGGGTTGGGAACTGGGTCAAAATAGGTAGCCTAAGCAAACTGTGATGACTTTTACCTTGATATTTTAGCTCGGGTGTGGGCTGATGTACTTTGTCTGCCGTTAGGTGTGATTAAAACAGAAGAACGCTACTTTGCAGAAGCCTGTGCTAGGCAGTTTATGGAGGTCGCTTATCTGTGGGGGATAGTTGACTAAATCTGCCCTGTTGGAACAGACAGTGCTCCTAATATGGTGGCCGCAGGGAGGATACTGCGCGTGTGGCGCAACAGAGACGCACTGCACACAACGCTATCTCAACAGCAGCACCATCTGGCCCTCCCAACAAGTGCTGAATATGAGAAGTTGGCGAAGCTAGAGAAACTGCTGGAGCCATGCATGTGAATAAACTGGTCTGCCCTAATGTTGCGACCTCCGCTACCTGGTAGCAGAGGTCGCTGACTCGCTGGAGAAGCTTCGCTTGAGAATTTGCTTTGGTAGCTTTGGTAGCTCGTGACGTCACATTTAGAATGTTCAATTCTTAAAGGCCCCGCGTCTGTGCAGCACCCCCGCGGAAAAAAACATGAGGAAAGAGAGGGCAGGGACACGAATAAACATGTTGTTATTTACAATTTGTTATACAAGATATACATCACTTTTACAAATTATGTAAAACTACATTAGGTACACCTGAGAAGAGCAGGAATAGCAGAGGCAGCTGTGAAAATAAACTAAATTCGAAATAAAATCCGAAATAAAACTTAATTGCAGTGAGAAAGGTATGCTTGGGGTTACTACACTATTGTATTGAAGCACTCGACACGGCAATTGCAACAGTCTCAGGATTAAACGACTATTGTTTGGATAGGAACCAAAGTTTACACGTCTGTTTCCGTGAACGCCGCGGATTGTCGGACCCCTGAATGAGCCATTTTAATCTAGATTAATTTCAAGATTTCAGTGAGATTAATCTAGATTAAAAAAAATAATCTATACCCACCACTATAAATAACGTATGTAATAGGGCTAGGCACAATAAGTTTATTTTTACTTCAGCCTAGACCCTTTTGGTCATTTACATAGTCAAAGAAATCAATTGATGTTTATATTTTGTCATGTATTATAATGACCAAATAAAATTACATTTACCATTACCATTAATGAAGGTTTTTTTTTGTTTGTTTGTTTAAACAGGCAATGTATAGTTAAATGTCCAGAGCTCTGTAGTTCTATTTTACCTGTTGAATTGATCAGTATATTTACTGCATTCATTTTAATTTAATAATGTTTATTCCTTTTAGTTCCAATGGTCCAGACAGGAACTTTGGCATTTATTTGTTTAAGCTGGTGAGTTCCACCTTCTATCATGAGGTATAGAAGGCAATTAGATGTTGAGCAACCACACACCAAGATGTCATACATTGTAGCAACATAACCTTCTACCAGAGGGTTGGGAATCTTCTTGCCTCATATGAGCTGAAGGGACTGGTGCGGGCTTTGCACCTCTGGCTGGTTGGGTCCTGTGTCTTCTGAATAGTGGCAGCAGTGATTAAGCCCGCATAAAACCCATCTCACCTGCAACAAACAAACCTGGTTACATCTCATTTAAAAATGATCTACTGAGAATTTCTTGTCTTTTTCTGTACATTGTGACCTGTTCACTCAGCTGCAGGTGATGCCAGATCAGATCAGACTACTCACAGAGCACATCTGCAGATTGCCATGATACATTCATTACAGATTTTTAGTTACTTGTTATTGTATACTCTGGTCATTCTTAAAGATTGTCTATGGTTTTTAACTTTAGCTTAGAAATTATAGCCTCAAACATAACACACAGTGTGAATCAAGTTTTTCTGCAAGCTTTTTCCCTTTTCTTTTTTTTTTAGAACAATCTATTCTCCTAAGAGTCAACTAAAATAAGGCATGATAAAGCTATATTATATATCCTACCCCTGTTAATGAACTCTATAGACCTACCTGGAGCAGTCCTAGTGCACTGGTGCAGCAGTGGATCTCTATTTATGCCCAGCAAAGCAACCAACCTCCTTGTCGTCTTGTTGTTGGGGAAACAAGAAACCATTTACGGAGGCCAGATGTGTGGTGGAGAGGACATTTTCGATGAAGTTAAGATTACACTTCATCTCAGAATATGAGAAAGCTGCGACAATACAATGCATTCTTAATATACCAACATTATTATGCATTTATTTTTTTGCGTAGAAATTCTCACAAAACTTATAATAATTGAAATAGCATTTCCCCAACAATAAAGCTAACAGACAAACTGTTATCACAACACTTTAAACCTAATGGAGGGAAATCAAACAACAGCTTGCCAAATGAGGCCTTCGTTGTCCTGCTCTGATCCAAATTCCAAAAAAATACATGCTAACTTTAGTGTTAAGTTCTCTATGCTGCATTACCTTCCTATTGACAGATCTCTAAAGTTATCATTGCTGTCTATAACATTGAATGTTCCCTTAGCTGCCTTTACAGTAAGACATGTTACGTGTACTGGAAGAAATGTAACAAAGTTTGCTATATTCTCAATAAAGCCTGCAGCTCATTCATGACTGATAACAACTGATATTACTCAAGGTTAAAATAAAAAGAAAAAGTTACAAGATACTTACATTTTTCATCAAGTTTTACTTGTGATGCGTGAGAAATTCGTCCACCATTATTTGGACTCCACCGTGGTGACAAATTGCATCATGGGATAAAGTATACAAGGTAGGTCAAATACTTATTGGAGAACTTTTCCAAATCTAATTTAAATGGATTTCATTCTGCACCCTACGTCGGTCCATGCCATTAGTAGTATGTGAGAATGAAATTTAAAAATAAAAAAATAAAAATAGTCTATGCCCAAGACATATAGCTAAAAAAAAAGGTCAGAGTAAGATTTGTTCAGAGCAATTAGCTCTCAATGCATTTTGAATAACGTTTTGAATGAAGTTTTTCACTTGTGATCAGGTCACCCAGGACAAGACATCTGTCAATGCTACGGGTGCAAGGCCTTTGGAATGTTCCTGCCTTACATCTCTATTCCTACTCTTTTTGAAGTAGTGTTGTGTGTTTTGATAAGAGTCTTTGATAAGTGCTGCTGTGTTGTGATTATTTCTGTAGTTATTGAGTATCTAAAACTCTACTAAATGTTTTTGTTGTAATTTTGGCTCTTCATTTAGTCAACGAGCATCTCTTTTCAGCCATTTGGTTCATTGTCCTATAAAAAATGTTAAGAGTGTCCGATGCATGCCTCTGGAATAATATTTTGCCTGTCGAGATTAAAGTCAACATGTCGAGAATAAAGTCGAAATGTCGAGAATAAAGTCGACATGTCGAGAATAAAGTCGACATGTCGAGAATAAAGTCGACATGTCGAGAATAAAGTCGACATGTCGAGAATAAAGTCGACATGTCGAGATTAAAGTCAACATGTCGAGAATAAAGTCGACATGTCGAGAATAAAGTCGACATGTCGAGATTAAAGTCAACATGTCGAGAATAAAGTCGAAATGTCGAGATTAAAGTCAACATGTCGAGAATAAAGTCGACATGTCGAGAATAAAGTTCACATGTCGAGAATAAAGTCGAAATGTCGAGAATAAAGTTCACATGTCGAGAATAAAGTCGACATGTCGAGAATAAAGTTCACATGTCGAGAATAAAGTCGAAATGTCGAGAATAAAGTTCACATGTCGAGAATAAAGTTCACATGTCGAGAATAAAGTTCACATGTCGAGAATAAAGTCGAAATGTCGAGAATAAAGTCGACATGTCGAGAATAAAGTTCACATGTCGAGAATAAAGTTCACATGTCGAGAATAAAGTCGACATGTCGAGAATAAAGTTCACATGTCGAGAATAAAGTTCACATGTCGAGAATAAAGTCGAAATGTCGAGAATAAAGTTCACATGTCGAGAATAAAGTTCACATGTCGAGAATAAAGTCGAAATGTCGAGAATAAAGTCGAAATGTCGAGAATAAAGTCGACATGTCGAGAATAAAGTCGACATGTCGAGAATAAAGTTCACGTCGAGAATAAAGTCGAAATGTCGAGAATAAAGTCGACATGTCGAGAATAAAGTCGACATGTCGAGAATAAAGTCCACATGTCGAGAATAAAGTCCAAATGTCGAGAATAAAGTTGAAATGTCGAGAATAAAGTCAACATGTCGAGAATAAAGTCGAAATGTCGAGAATAAAGTTCACGTCGAGAATAAAGTCGAAATGTCGAGAATAAAGTTCAAATGTCGAGAATAAAGTCGAAATGTCGAGAATAAAGTTCACATGTCGAGAATAAAGTCGAAATGTCGAGAATAAAGTCGAAATGTCGAGAATAAAGTTCACATGTCGAGAATAAAGTCGAAATGTCGAGAATAAAGTCGAAATGTCGAGAATAAAGTCGACATGTCGAGAATAAAGTCGACATGTCGAGAATAAAGTCGACATGTCGAGAATAAAGTCGAAATGTCGAGAATAAAGTTCACATGTCGAGAATAAAGTCGAAATGTCGAGAATAAAGTTCACATGTCGAGAATAAAGTTCACATGTCGAGAATAAAGTCCACATGTCGAGAATAAAGTTCACATGTCGAGAATAAAGTCCACATGTCGAGAATAAAGTTCACATGTCGAGAATAAAGTCCACATGTCGAGAATAAAGTTCACATGTCGAGAATAAAGTCCACATGTCGAGAATAAAGTTCACATGTCGAGAATAAAGTTCACATGTCGAGAATAAAGTCGACATGTCGAGAATAAAGTCGACATGTCGAGAATAAAGTCGACATGTCGAGAATAAAGTTCACATGTCGAGAATAAAGTTCACATGTCGAGAATAAAGTCGACATGTCGAGAATAAAGTTCACATGTTGAGAATAAAGTTCACATGTCGAGAATAAAGTTCACATGTCGAGAATAAAGTTCACATGTCGAGAATAAAGTTCACATGTTGAGAATAAAGTTCACATGTCGAGAATAAAGTTCACATGTCGAGAATAAAGTTCACATGTCGAGAATAAAGTCGAAATTTCGAGAATAAAGTTCACATGTCGAGAATAAAGTCCACATGTCGAGAATAAAGTCCAAATGTCGAGAATAAAGTTGAAATGTCGAGAATAAAGTCAACATGTCGAGAATAAAGTCGAAATGTCGAGAATAAAGTTCACGTCGAGAATAAAGTCGAAATGTCGAGAATAAAGTTGAAATGTCGAGAATAAAGTCCACATGTCGAGAATAAAGTTCACGTCGAGAATAAAGTCGAAATGTCGAGAATAAAGTTCAAATGTCGAGAATAAAGTCGAAATGTCGAGAATAAAGTTGAAATGTCGAGAATAAAGTCGAAATGTCGAGAATAAAGTTCACATGTCGAGAATAAAGTCGAAATGTCGAGAATAAAGTTCAAATGTCGAGAATAAAGTCGAAATGTCGAGAATAAAGTTCACATGTCGAGAATAAAGTCGAAATGTCGAGAATAAAGTCGACATGTCGAGAATAAAGTCGACATGTCGAGAATAAAGTCGACATGTCGAGAATAAAGTCGAAATGTCGAGAATAAAGTTCACATGTCGAGAATAAAGTCGAAATGTCGAGAATAAAGTTCACATGTCGAGAATAAAGTTCACATGTCGAGAATAAAGTCCACATGTCGAGAATAAAGTTCACATGTCGAGAATAAAGTCCACATGTCGAGAATAAAGTTCACATGTCGAGAATAAAGTCCACATGTCGAGAATAAAGTTCACATGTCGAGAATAAAGTTCACATGTCGAGAATAAAGTCGACATGTCGAGAATAAAGTCGACATGTCGAGAATAAAGTCGACATGTCGAGAATAAAGTTCACATGTCGAGAATAAAGTCGACATGTCGAGAATAAAGTTCACATGTTGAGAATAAAGTTCACATGTCGAGAATAAAGTTCACATGTTGAGAATAAAGTTCACATGTCGAGAATAAAGTTCACATGTCGAGAATAAAGTTCACATGTCGAGAATAAAGTCGAAATTTCGAGAATAAAGTTCACATGTCGAGAATAAAGTCCACATGTCGAGAATAAAGTCCAAATGTCGAGAATAAAGTTGAAATGTCGAGAATAAAGTCAACATGTCGAGAATAAAGTCGAAATGTCGAGAATAAAGTTCACGTCGAGAATAAAGTCGAAATGTCGAGAATAAAGTTGAAATGTCGAGAATAAAGTCCACATGTCGAGAATAAAGTCGAAATGTCGAGAATAAAGTTCACGTCGAGAATAAAGTCGAAATGTCGAGAATAAAGTTCAAATGTCGAGAATAAAGTCGAAATGTCGAGAATAAAGTTCACATGTCGAGAATAAAGTCGAAATGTCGAGAATAAAGTTCAAATGTCGAGAATAAAGTCGAAATGTCGAGAATAAAGTTCACATGTCGAGAATAAAGTCGAAATGTCGAGAATAAAGTTCAAATGTCGAGAATAAAGTCGAAATGTCGAGAATAAAGTTCACATGTCGAGAATAAAGTCGAAATGTCGAGAATAAAGTTCAAATGTCGAGAATAAAGTCGAAATGTCGAGAATAAAGTTCACATGTCGAGAATAAAGTCCACATGTCGAGAATAAAGTCCACATGTCGAGAATAAAGTCCACATGTCGAGAATAAAGTCGACATGTCGAGAATAAAGTTCACATGTCGAGAATAAAGTCGAAATGTCGAGAATAAAGTCGACATGTCGAGAATAAAGTCCACATGTCGAGAATAAAGTCGAAATGTCGAGAATAAAGTTCACATGTTCAGAATAAAGTCCACATGTTCAGAATAAAGTCCACATGTTCAGAATAAAGTCGTTTCAACATTTCGACTTTATTTTCGACATTTCGACTTTATTCTGAACATGTCGACTTTATTCTGAACATGTCGACTTTATTCTGAACATGTCGACTTTATTCTGAACATGTCGACTTTATTCTCGACAGGCAAAATATAAATATTTTTTCTTATGCCTGGCCCTAATACTCTTCCGTACTCTGGGACCCCTGGGGCCCCTGGGACCCCTGGGCTCACTGCCAGCAGACCTGGTAAGTCATCTTTGCTAGTTGTGTTGTGAACAATGTTTCGGAACCTACCTGATTTTGTAGTTGGGCAGGGTGTGTTTCTTCTTGATGACCCGTTTCAGCTGATTAACTATGATGGAGGTGAGCTGAGGCAGCGGCCTTCCTTCAAACTGGGACTTCACCTCAAAATCTACCAGGGGGTCCTCGAGGAAGGAGAACGACCAATGGGAGAAGGGCATGCGCGTGAACTGCAGCTTCAGCCTGCCCACAACTCGCTTCATCTTAACGAACAGGTAGGCAGACTTCCCGAACACCAGGTCCACGTCTATGGCCAGATGAAAGCCGCCATTGTATTCGATATCCACTTCAAAGTTGAGCTCTTCCGGCATACCATTCTCGTTCAAATGCATGGGCTTCATTAGTTTGGCCGTTTTAAAGACCGGGAGGGAATTGCCCAGAGAAATGTCCCTGAGACTGAGTCCCTCCAGAAGCCGTCCGGCTGTCTTGGTTTGCAGCAGTTCCTCGAACTCCACCTTTATCTTTTTTGTCAGCCAGTGTCTGACGACAGGGGTGTCTCGGAGCTCTCTGAACAGGAACAAAAATATAGCATTTAGAAAATTGCAGGTTTCGGCTTTGCCCGCATCGATAGGTTCGCTTAGCGAAGGCGGTGGCGCCTGTTGTTTGGGGATGCCGCCGGTAACAGCCGCTTCCTGCTGCTTTGTTAGGACAGTCTCTTGCTGTTTAGATGCAGCAGACGCTGTAGTGTCCTGGTTCTGCTGGTTCGGTTCTGCATGCAGGGTATTAAAGTAATCCTTCAATGCGTTATCAGGCACTACTTTGACATACTGAATGGTCCTGCCTATAGGCTCGGGGTTTCTCCTGTATATAAGCAAGAATTGTAACAGCAACGTAACAACCGCTCCACAGAAAGCGGAGAACAGTATTAAGTAAATCATTTCGAGCAGCCGCCCTGAATTTGTTTAACTCAAAAACGTTTTCATAACCGAAACGTTTAGTCGCCTTAACAAAGCAAGTTCCACCTGGTCGCTCTCAAAGCTGCCATATCATCTGCTTCTTTCCTGAGCTTCAGACTCGTCGCTGATTGGACGAATGGTTTTTACGTCGCTATGCGTAATGACGGGTCCAGAACGTGTTGCTTTCGGTGTTGTCCCGACGTGTCGGATTGTACAAACGCCAAACAAGAAAGCCGATGTTAAAGTTTACGTTGTAGAAACTAACAGGAAACATACAGTATCAAAAAGCGACCGAACAGTGGAAAAGACGACACAGGCTTTTCTGTACGGTGTCTGTGTCAATAGTCAGTTCACATGGATTAGAAGACGTTTTAACAAAGCTGATACTGATATTTCCTGTTCTTTTTGTAAGCTTTACCCAGAAACATCTGCTCATCTGCTTTGGAACTGTACATGCGAGAAGAAGTACTGGAAAGACATTGTTGCTCTGATATCCAACTATATCCAACCAGATTTCCTTCTTTTCTTTGAACAGTTTTTTGTTTGGTATCACAGATTTCAAGGCGAAAGATTCCTCTCCCACATACCTTATCAATCTAATATTGTTGCTTGCTCAATTTCATATTCATAAAAGTAAAATAATGAAACCACTTTTTGACCTCTTCGGAATAGATGTAAAATTGTATCTTGACTCAATCTCGAATTCAATTAACAAAAAGGCTATAAAAGCAATAAGTATTTGGAAAGACTATAACTTATTTTTGTAACTCGCATTTACTTGTGTAATTTTTTTAAATTTTTTAAATTTTATTTATTTATTTATTTATTTATTTTTCTCTCTTCTGTTCTAACAGTTTTCTATCGTTGTATTTTTTAAACTATGTTCGTCTTTCATTTTATGTACTTTGTTCATTACTGTACACTATTTCTTTCATGACTACTGTTACTGTGATATTGTGAAGATAAATAAAGTTTATAAAATTTAAAAAAAGACGTTTTAAATCTGATCTTCCGGGTTTTTTTCTAACACTAATTGTTACGAATTATTGTTAAGTATGTCCTTTTTTATGTATTCAGTTCAGTTACACATATAGTCAAAATTTCAATTTTAATGAATAATTCAAAAGTTTAGGTCGCAAATATTAAATTGATTAAGTATTCAGTTTTTCTTTGTAGAGCTTAAGGAAATCGTCAGGTGATAAAATAATGACCAGTTCAGCTTGATTTAATGAATATCTCTGCAATCTTTTCCTCTGATGTTGTAGAATGACATCAGAGATTTCAGTCTCCCATAACCATCGAATAAACATACAGATCTTGATTTGTGACTGCAACAACCTGCGCTACTGTTCTCAAATGTTGTATTTAAGACAGTCTAGCAGAGGTCCCTATTGTAATCTTGTTTTTCCATGTGACAGTGTTTTTATTTTAATTTTATTTACTGTTCATTTAATTATTAGTTTTGGTAAGGGACTTTTCTTCCATATAGAACGATACAAAGTAAAACATCTTGCTGTATGCCTGGTGTCTGCTTTAATTTAGTTACCAAGTTGCTGATTGCACAAACAAAAGGAGTTATCCATAGTAATGATTAAAGTGTCTGTACTTCATCTCACTCATCTACTTATCCAAACCATAACAACTACTAAAAGTTTACTGGTGAATAATAATAATGATGGACCATACAATGTAGTTATGCAAACAGCTTTACATCACCACATGGCTTGAAGTCCAACTCGGTCAATGGTAAATCTGGCAGTTATGAAAAAAAGAAAAAAGTACAGGATATGACTCCACTTCCTCTTTTATTTAGTGAATTTACCTTCACAAATGTGCAATTATTGCCCAACCAACATCCCCTGTCACCAATAGCTTGCCGAGGCCTCGTCCAGCCTTCTTAGGCTACCTTTACACGGAAACGATCTGAAACCAAAACGCAAAAGTGGCGTTTCGTTTTCACTTTTAAATCTGCGTTTAGACGAGCGTTTTAGGGTGAAACTCTGCGTGCATACGCAAATGCAAAAGTGTGTGACGTTTCATTATCGATGCAGTAAACACACCAGATGGCTAGGTGGCAACACTACCAAGACCAAGTCTTTCTACCACTCCATTCATGAAGTTATCCCACCACTGAGAAGTCCTCACAGGTCTCACCCACAGCTGGCTAGGTTGCCTGCTCTCTCTATGAACTTCAAGAATTTCGAGAACGTAGTTCATATTTTTGGTCTGTTCTTTACTACTCTCGCTCATCATTGCTGTTATATAATGAAATGACTCTTGAACGTCAATTACCGCGAGTTGAAAGTCCACAGGGACGGACATGTTCATAGCCTACTGATGTGTTTCCCACGGTTTCCTGGCTTGTCACGTCATTTCTATGTGATGAGAAACGCAGTTTTGCGTTTTCATCGTTTATACGGTGGCGCGACAGTGGAGCGTTTTCAAGAATTCCACTCTGGAGGGCGTTTTCACTTTTTTGCGTTTTCATGCCCCCAAAACGCCGTTTCCATCTAAACGATATAGTGCATCCGCAAAAAGGTTTTGCGTTTTTAACCCGTTTTAGTTTCCGTGTAAACGGCCCCTTAGAGTTAGCAGTTTCCAAGGTGAGCAGGCCTCTGGTCGGTTGGCAGCCCTGCCAAGTGTGCGTTCTGCTTGCTCCTGGGCTAACCCACTTCCTGGCCCTATCCAGCCCAGTGCTCTCAGTCCTAGTGGCTTCCACAGTTGGCTCCCATTCGCCCAGGAGCAACTGAGAAAGCTTGCTGTCACCTCCCACAGCTTGCCAGGTGTTACAGAACGGAGCATCTCTGATGTTTGGGAGCAATTTGATTTTACATCTCCTGATAAGGTGAATAATAATCTGACGTAATAAATTGTAAGTCAAGTAAAAATACAAATTTCGCCAAAAAGACAAAATGAGCCCATTGAACAATTGCACTCAGTTTACATACTGTAGACATACAGTTAATGCATCATTATCATTATTGGTGTACTGGTCAGTTTTGCTGCTTGCTATGTTATAAACATCTGGCCTGTGGAAATAACACTTCTTCCATATGAAATTACTTGAGTAGTAGTGCACATGCCAATGACAACATTACAATGCAAGGCAATTTCACTGCTCAGGAGAGAGGTCATGGTAAAGTGGGTAAGTAGGGATGGGAATTGATAAGATTTTTACGATTCCAATTCCATTTTCGATTCTGCTTAACGATTCGGTTCTTTATCGGTTCCCTTATCGATTCTCATTTGGGGAAAAAGGACAACAAACCAGTCAATTAGCATCAACTTTGTTTAGTTTAGAAGTAACACGAGTCATGACCTCACAAACCCAACAACGGTGAGGTCCACATTGGTCTATCATGGCCTGGGTAATTTAACTCTTCCTGCTCTGGTGAAAGGAGAAGCTGGAGGTAGAGGTGAACTGGGGGTAGTACCACCAGCCTCTGGCTCTGAGCCAGTCAGGCTCTGTCTCTCATGATTTCATCTAAATGTAATGCCTGAGAAGGCATTCATTTAACCTTAACCGTTACTTATAGCAGGTTTACAATGAGGCAAATGGCACTAACATGATAGGCAGTGTTTGTTAGTTAGTTACCTGCAGTGTTAGCCGAGGACATGCTAACGTTGCTGGGTTCAGATTCACCGACGTTAATCATTCATTCATAGTTATTGCATGTTGGTTGTATTTCCTCCCTTTGGTGAAATATTTACTTTGCAAGTTGCCCTGTTGTCGTCTTTTTTAGGGATGTGTAATCAAACTTTCGAGCGTTTGTACCGCTTGGGCGCCATGTTTGCTGTTGGCTGCTGGCTGCACCGGACTCGCCACGCAATGTTGCGTGGTGACGTCATTTGCGCCCACTGGAATCGATAAGGGAATCGTTTGAAAAATCGCCAAACGATTCCAAGGAATTGAAACACTGGGAACCGGTTCTCAACAAGAACCGGTTTTCGATTCCCATCCCTATGGGTAAGTGAAGCATTTTCATTATGAATGAATAAAGCATGAATCCGTGTTCTTCAGAAACCAGTATACACCGAGTACATATTATTCAGAATCATGTTCTAGTTAATATGTTAGTGAAGATTATTTTTCTACAGTTTCAAGACAGCAAAAGACTGATGATGTACTGGTGGATATGATTGTTAAAGATGCACAGCCATTCTCCATAATTGTGGATGAAGGCTTCAAGGCCTTTGTCAACGTCTTGGACCCAAGTTATACCATTCCTGGTATAATTTCACATTTTTATATCCCTGAATAATGCCACTTATTGGGTCTGTATATAGCTGAATTGTAGTTATTTCGGTTTGGTTTCACATAAACATTGCACTGCTATTTATTATTTTGACAGGTAGAAAAGCTTTGAAGAGCAAGATACAAGATCAATAAGGAGAAGGCCAAAGCTAAGGTGGCAAAGGCAGCAGCTGTGAGCACAACAACTGACATGTGGACTTCAGTGATATATGGATGCATATCTTGCAGTCACAAGCCAGTTCATTAATGCAGATATGAAGATATCCACTGTCCTGTTCGGAGCACAAAAATTCTCCCACTGTCACGCGGCTGCTCATTTAGCAGAAGTTAAGGGGGTCTTCGTGGCAGAGAGGGGGGAAAAGAGAATTGGTGGTGGGGATGATGACTGATGGTGCCTGTGCAAACCAGCTGAACATGAGACATGCACCTTGTTTTGCACATGTTCTTAAGCTGATATTGAAGCGGTCCTTTGGTCAAATTACGGAGGTTGAGGACATCCGTATTAGAACAAGGAAAATTTCTAGTGAAGTTGCAATGCAAAAGAACAGCTTTTACATTTTCAAATGCAGATGGGGAGGCCACAACTTAAGCTTATCCAAGAAGTGGAAACTAGATGGAACAGTTCCTTTGCCATGCTGCAAAGGTTCTATGACTCAAGAGACCCACTGGGAGCAGCCTTAGTTTGCCTACAGACAGGCCTAGTTCCGTTCACCTCTGAAGACTATGAAACCATTAACCAGTGCAATGCTAGACTGAAGCCAATCCACCAAGCTCCGCCGAAGTTTTCTAAGGAAAAGAGGGTGTCGTGCTCTAAAGTCATAATACTTATTCGCATGTTAAAATACAGCCATGACTTAAGTGCTTGCAGATGACCCATACTGTTTCTTCATCCCTTGCACATCAATTGAATAATAATTTGGGACAAAAATTTGGTCAAGGGGTGGTGTAGTGGGTTGAGCAGGCGCCCCATGTACAGAGGCTACAGTCCTCGCTGCAGCGGGCCCCAGTTTGAGTCCCGCACCAGACGGCCCTTTGCTGCATGTCTTCCCCCTCTCTTTGCCGCCTGCTTCCTGTCTCTCTCCAACTGTCCTCTCATTAAAGGCATAAAAAGCCCCCAAAAAATATTTAAAAAAAATTTAAAAAATAAAAATTTGGTCAAGTACAAATAGTTGTAGCCCTCTGTTTTCCAACACTATTAGATCTATAGTCAAAGACAAAACATTCTGCTCATCTAGGAATGCTCAAGAACCAGCGAGAAGACTGACAATGTCCAAACACCATTGAACCACCCCAATCTGCTGCACAAGCACCTCATCTGAAAATCCAGATAATCTATGGGGCCTGCATGACCGTAACTTTGTAGAGCAGCAAGTGAGAAGTGCCACACCTGAGGTACAGAGGTATGGATCTTTTTTTTCTATGTAATTGCATTACTACCATATAAATCACCATAATACCGTGTATTTCACTATGACTATCAGCACGTCTTTGTCTTTTATTGTAGATATTTAAAAGAACATAGAATTCCAAGGTCAGATGATCTCTTGATGTACTGATGAATCACAAGGCCCTTCATCCTAACCTATTTAAATTAGCCATACGGTATGTGCATCGTCTGTGCATGTGAGAGGATTTTTTCTAAGGCAGGAGAAATTGTTAAAAAGAAAAGAAGTCAACTGAAGCCAAAACTCTGCAGTGCTCTGTCACTCAAGCATTTTCACTAACACGCTAACCTCTTTACATTGTCAGTGTTTGTCTGCACAAGCATATTTCCCCAAACATAAAAATCCCAGAAACATGTTGCTAACAGAGCATGGATTTTAATGCATATAATTAGCATACACAGATCAATCTATAGACAAGCAGTGATTTATAAGAATCTCCATTACCATCCTACTGTTACTGGAAAAAATTATGGACTTGCAGAGTACAAATGAGAAACGTACCCATGACATTGTCTGAAATAAAATGTTACTATATTCTCTGGAACCATTTGGTGCCGCCCGAAAGTGTTCAAGGCCTCTCGACACATATCTTGACGATATGCAGATGCTTCGAAGTGCTTTGTGAAGCTTCATTGGCACAACGTTATAAAAGAGAGCTAAGTAGAGACAAACTGGCTGACAAGAAAACACAGAGGAGCGAATAACACTAAAGAGCTAAAACTACCTACATACAATGGTTTGGCACTGAACAAAGGAAAACCTGGAGAATATGTACTGAGAGAAGTGATGACACACCAGAATCAGGTGAGACAATCAGAAACTGAAGACCTGATGTGTAACAATGATGCAAAGCTCAACAAAGTAAAACAGGAAGTAAGGAAACTGATATACGAGATTAGGATAAATAACTGACCTAAATTAACTAGAATACAAAACATAGCATGACATAGAAACTAATAACATTGACAATGACACTCTGTACATCAGCTGGTTAGTATCATCCCTTTACTGAAACTTGGTGGTGTCAACATTATTCTATAAAGATGCTTTTCACCAGCAGGCTGGTCAGACATTAGGGGCAAACTATAATAGCTAAATACAAAAGAGCCCTTGAAGAAAACCTACTCCAGAGAGTACTGACCTGAAATTGGGGTTGCAGTTTACTTTACCAGGCAATAACGGGGTAAAACAAACGGCCAAGAAAATACTAGAGAGGCTTAATGGCAAGTCTCTGATTGTCCTTGAGTGACCCATTCAAAGCCTAGACTAAACTGAATATGACACAGCATACAAGCATCTCATGCAAGCATCTCTAATTTAAGTTTGGTACTGTTTGAGGAATCTTTTTTAGAAACAGCTGATTGTTAGTTTTTAAAAAGTTTCAAAACAAGAGGAGACAGGGTATTTTAAAAGTGTATTCAGATTAATCCATAGTTAACATCAGCTCCAAATCCAAATTAAACAACAGTACGTACCTGTATGCCCATGATACTGACTGAATTTCTACATCTAAGTGTAATGAGTTTGTAATATTCTTTAATGACAAAGTTCAAGGCATTAAAAATGCAATAATTTCCGCAACACAAATAACTACTCTGCAGCCAGCTAGACACCTAGAGCTGACACATTTCACACCTGTTACTGACAAAACAGTCGAAGAGACCATCTGCAGTCTGAGTTCATCAACGTGCTGCCTTGATGAGTTGCCCACTAGATTCCTAAAGTCTGTGCTGAGCAGTTTGTTACCACAACTTGCTCATCTAGTCAACATCTCACTCCAGACTGGAACATTTCCAAAGGCCTTAAAAACCGCTGTCATTAAGCCTCTTCTAAAGAAGAGCAATCTTGATGCCACAGTACTGAACAACTACCGGCCCATATCAAACCTGCCATTCTTAGGCAAAGTCCTAGAAAAAGTTGTATACCAACAGCTTAGTGACTTTCTCCTGTCTAACAATGCTTTTGATACTTTCCAATCAGGCTTTAGGCCCCACCACAGCACTGAGACAGCTCTGATCAAGGTGACAAATGACATCCGCCTGAACACAGATGCAAGTAGAGTCACAGTCTTAGTTCTGCTGGACCTGAGTGCTGCCTTTGACACAGTTGACCATGCGATCTTATTACAGAGGTTAGAAGACTGGGTGGGAATCTCTGGTCGTGCTTTAAACTGGTTCAAGTCCTATCTGGAGGACAGGAAATATTTTGTTGAAATTGGTAACTGTGTCTCAGACCAAATGGCTATGATCTGTGGGGTTCCCCAGGGGTCAATCCTGGGACCCGTATTGTTCAATCTGTACATGCTTCCACTGGGCCAGCTAATACGCAGCTATAATGTGTCCTACCACAATTATGCAGATGACACTCAGATCTACGTGTCACTGACGGCAGGAGAACACGGGCCTGTAGATACATTGTGTCGCTGCATGGAACAGATCAGTGTGTGGATGCAAAACAATTTCCTCCAGCTAAACTCAGACAAAACTGAAATCATTGTCTGTGGCCCACAGAAACAAAGAGAAAGTGTTATCAGTCACCTTGAGACTCTCTCTCTAAACCCTAACTATCAAGTTAGAAATCTCGGGGTAATATTGGACTCAGACCTGAACTTTAACAGCCACATTAAATCTGTAACATCAGCAGCTTTTTACCATCTAAAAAACATTGGCAGAATCAAAGGAATAGTGTCTAAACCAGACTTAGAGAGACTGATCCATGCGTTTGTCTCCAGCAGGTTAGACTACTGTAACGGCCTGCTCACTGGGCTCTCTAAACGGGAGACAGCTGCAGTACATCCAGAACGCTGCTGCTCGAGTCCTGACTAGAACCAGGAAATACGACCACATTAGTCCAGTGCTCAGGTCTCTGCACTGGCTTCCTGTCGCTCAGAGAATAGACTTTAAAACAGCTCTGCTTGTGTACAAGTCTCTTCACGGTCAAGCGCCAAAGTACATCTCTGACATGTTAGAGCCATATGAACCAACTCGGGCTCTGAGAACCTCAGGGAGGGGTCTCCTGCTGGTGCCCAGAGTCAGGACTAAACAAGGTGAGGCTGCGTTTCAGTTTTATGCCCCTAAAATCTGGAACAGTCTTCCAGAAGATGTGAGACAGGCCTCAACTCTGACAATGTTTAAATCCAGGCTGAAAACAGTTCTATTTAGCTGTGCATATGACACCTGAAAGTATTTTATCTGCACTCTTCACTTTTTAATTAATTAATGATTATTTAAATGGGTCTTAAATTTCTTTCTTTTTTAATTTCTTTCTTTTAGTTTTTTTTATTCCTATTTAATGATTTTATTGCCTTCTTGTGATTTTATGTAGCTGTAAAGCACTTTGAATTGCCCTGTGTATGAATTGTGCTCTATAAATAAAATTGCCTTGCCTTGCCTTGAACATGTTACTCGATATAACAGTGGTGCAGTGGTTCTGGTGGGTTTTTTTTAATTATTTTTGTTGGGCTTTTTATGCCTTTATTGGACAGGACAGTGGAGAGAGACAGGAAGCAGGGGGCAGAGAGAGAGGGAGAGCAAAGAAAAATAAATCAGAAACAAGAAACAATCAGAGCAAACAATGAAAAACCAGACAACCAGCTGCTACACCTGTAAAAAAAAAAAAAAAACAGAAGACAATCCAAGGCCTCTGTGGGGAATCCAGCCTTAGAGCCACCAGGAGCATCTGTAAGCAGACAAGTAGAGAACAAACAAACAAACAAACAATCAAACACACAAACAAACAAACAAAAGCACAAGCAGCAGCAATCACATATAATACAACTGTGGCTACAGATGACCTTTTCAAATCAATTCAATTCATTTTTATTTATATAGCGCCAAATACAACAAATGTCATCTCAAGGCACTTAGATAGTAAGTCCAATTCAAGCCAATTGGAATTCAATTAATTAATAATAATCATAATTCATAAAATAATCCAATTCGTTCATATAAAGCCAATTCAAAAACAATTTCCTAGCTAAGAAAACCAACAGATTGCACTGAAAACTTTTTGTTTTTCGGTCCAATCTCCCGTCCTGAGCGTGCCTGAGGCGACTGTGGAGAGAAACGACTCCCTTTTAACAGGAAGAAACCTCTGGCAGAACCAGACTCAGGAAGGGTGGCCATCCGCCTCGACCAGCTGGGGTTTGAGAAGACAGAAAGGGGGGGAGGGGGGGAGGGACGCAGCGGCGGCGGCACTGTAACACCATTCAAAGGATATCTGTTGGAACAGGGAAACACAAGTTAATGACCACCATTATATCACATATACATAAAGAGAGTGAAGTGAGGAAAGGTGTGACAGATGAGGCCCCCCAGCAGTCTGGGCCTATAGCAGCTTAACTATGGGATGTTTCAGGATTACCTGAGCCATCCCTATTCAAGGTAAACATAAGAAACTTGTGCTAACGAAAAAAATAAATAATAAAATGAAGGACCAGACTCAGTGAGTAATTCCCTATACTCCCTATATAGATCTGCTCCTCACACCACAACAACCATCTTTTTACAGCCACAAGCTACCTCAGCCTCTCACCAACTGCACACCAGTCACAGCGGGGTGGGGATGCAAACCCTGGTTCGGGTAGGGGGAGAAATAAAAGAGGTAAGATAAGCGGGAATGGGATTCAAACCCTGGTTCGGGTAGGGGGTAATGAAAGTATAGAGGGTGCCAGAGGTGGAGGCAGAACAAGACACACTAGCAGATACACTATCAGATTCAACAGACCTAACTATAAGCTTTATAAAAAAGTTTTAAGCCTGGTCTTAAAAGTGGAAAGGGTGTCTGCTTCCCGGACATTTACTGGCAGCTTATTCCACAATAGAGGGGCCTGATAACTGAAGGCTCTGCCTCCCATTCTACTTTTAGAAACTCTGGGAACCTCAAGTAAACCTGCAGTTTGGGAACGAAGTGCTCTGTTAGGAAAATATCTTACAATGAGATTTTTAAGATATGATGGAGCTCGGTCATTAAGAGCTTTATATGTAAGGAGAAGAATCTTAAATTCTATTCTGAATTTAACAGGGAGCCAATGAAGAGAAGCTAAAACTGGAGAAATATGATCTCTCCTGTTAGTTCTCATCAGAACTCTGGCTGCAGCATTTTGGATCAACTGGAGGCTTTTCAGAGAATATGTGGGACAGCCCAATAATAAAGAATTACAGTAGTCCAATCTTGAAGTAACAAATGCATGAATTAGTTTTTCTGCATCACTCTGAGACAAGATGTTCCTGATTTTAACAATATTACGAAGGTGAAAGAAGGCAGTCCTAGAAACCTGTTTTATATGCGAGTCAAATGATAAGTTCTGGTCAAAAATAACTCCAAGGTTCCTCACTGTAGAACTAGAAGCCAAGGAAATACCATCTAGAGTAACTATATAGCTAGACAATTTCTCCCTGAAACGCTCAGGTCCAAAGATAACGACTTCAGTTTTGTCTGAATTTAGAAGCAGACAGTTCTGAGTCATCCAGGTCTTTATGTCTTTAAGACATGCTTGTAGTCTGACCAACCTATTGGGTTCATCTGGTTTTATAGATAAGTACAGCTGAGTATCATCAGCATAGCAATGGAAATGTATGCCATGCTGTCTAATAATGTTACCTAATGGAAGCATGTATAAAGTGAAAAGAATCGATCCAAGCACAGAACCCTGGGGAACTCCATGACTTACTCTGGTGTGTGAGGAAGATTCTTCATTTACAAGAACAAACTGAAATCTATCAGATAAATATGACTTAAACCAGCCTAATGCAGTTCCTTTAATCCCAATAACATGTTCAAGTCTGTGTAATAAAATACTGTGATCGACCGTATCAAATGCAGCACTGAGATCCAACAGGACAAGCACAGACACAAGTCCGCTATCAGAGGCTAAGAGGAGATCATTGGTAACTTTCAGCAGTGCAGTTTCTGTGCTATGATGCACTCTGAATCCTGACTGAAACTCTTCAAACAGATTATTTCTGTGTAAATGATCACAAAGCTGAGCTGCAACTATTTTTTCAAGAACTTTAGACATAAAAGGGAGATTGGATATAGGTCTATAATGAGCCAGCACTTCTGAATCAAGAGTAGGTTTTTTAAGTAAAGGTTTAATTACAGCAACCTTAAAAGTCTGAGGTACATATCCTGGCAACAAAGACAGATTGATCAAATCCAATATGGAAGTGTCAATTAATGGGAAAACCTCCTTGAACAGTCTGGTTGGGATTGGGTCTAAAACACAAGTTGATGATTTAGAAGAGACTATTGCTGTTGTTAGTTCAGAGAGATCAACTGGGCAGAAGCCGTCTAAATACAAATCAGGTTCTAAAGATACTTCTAAAGCTGCTGTACCTGATGATACATCACTGATAATAGTGGGAAGGACTCCATCAATCTTCTCTCTGATAGAAACAATTTTATTAATAAAGAAGCTCATGAAATCATCACTGCTGAGAGTTAAAGGACTAACTGGCTCAGCAGAGCTCAGACTCTTAGTCAGACTGGCTACAGTGCTGAAAAGAAACCTGGGATTGTTCTTATTCTCTTCTATCAATGATGAATAATAAGCAGTTCTAGCTTTACGAAGGGCTTTCTTATACGTTATTAAACTATCTTTCTAGACTAACTGAGACTCTTCTAAATTAGAGGAACGCCACTGTCTCTCCAGCTTTCTTGCAGTCTGCTTTAAAGCACGCAGCTGTGAATTATACCAAGGAGCCAACCTCTTCTGACTGATTACCTTCCTTTACAGAGGGGCAACATTGTCCAGTGCTGTACGCATTGAAACTATAGTGCTGTCAACAAGAGAGTCAAGTGCTGCTGGAGTAAAGTTTAGGTAGTCGTCCTCTGTCATATCTGCACATGGCAGTGAAGAAAAGGATGATGGAATTAATTCTTTAAATCTGGTTACAGCATCCTCTGATAGACACCTTCTATACGTAAATTTCTTCTCAGAAACTGTATAGTCAAGTAATGTAAACTCAAAGGTTATCAGAAAATGGTCAGATAAGACAGGGTTATGAGGGAACACTGTTAACTGTTCACTCTCAATGCCATAAGTCAGCACAAGATCAAGGGTGTGATTAAGGCAGTGAGTCGGTCTGTGAACACTCTGAGAAAATCAAATAGAGTCCAATATAGAATTAAAGTTCAAATTCAGGCTGTCATTTTCAACAAATGACCTTAAACCACAGGACAACACATCAACTGCATAGTGAGCATGCTACTGGGCTAATGAATGTGGGTGTGTGGGTGTGTGTGCGTGTTTGTGTGTGTGTGTGTGTGTGTGTGTGTGTGTGTGTGTGTGTGTATTAATTAATTTCAAAATAATACAATTCATTAATACAGAGCCAATCCAATAACAATTTCCTAGCAAAGGAAACCAACAGATTGCACCGAAACTTCTCTTCAGTCCAATCTCCCGGCCTGAGCGTGCCTGAGGCGACTGTGGAGAGAAACGACTCCCTTTTAACAGGAAGAAACCTCTGGCAGAACCAGACTCAGGAAGGGTGGCCATCCACCTCCACCAGCTGGGGTTTGAGAGGACAGAAAAGAGGGGACAACAAACACTGTAACACCATTCAAAGGATACCTGTTGGAACAGGGAAACACGAGTTAATAATGACCACAATAATGTTATAATAATTTGGAAATAATTTGGAAAACCTTTCTCTCTTGCATATGTTTTTCCGTTTGCATCGCGTGTTCTCCGGTCGTTTTTGTGATTGCCGCAATTTTCTCTTGCAGCGTTTTACTGTTGGGTTTGTTTTGCCGTTTGCAACGCGTTTGCACGTGTTGGCCACCGTAGTAAAGCAATGAGTCAAATCTACTGGGTCTCTCATATTGTTCGCTATCTGTCGGCCAGGACAGAATAACATTTAAAAACAACAATTGTTAACCAAAGTGCTGTACACTAAAATACTTAGAAAATAAATGATAAAGTAAAAATACACAAATACATAAAACACATGGAGCAAACACAACATCTCATGTCCAAAAGACAAAACAACAGCTAATGCTGAGTCTAATGCCAGGGAACACAGATGCGTCTTTAAATGGGATTTAAAAACAGATCGTGAAGAGGCCTTTCTAAAATGTAGTGGCAACCCATTGGAGCAGCAACCATGAAAGCCCAATTCCCTCTGAGCTTCAGCTTGATTTACGGTATAGCCAAGAGCAACTGATCAGCTGATCTTAGAGACTGTGAAGGAATGTTCAGCTGACGCAAGTCAGGAAGCTCGGATGGAGCAAGACCCTTAAGACATTATACACAAATAGAACAATTTTTAAATCACTTCTGTAACACACTGTGAGCAAATGGCGGGAGGCCAGAATAGGTGTGATATGCTCTTGCTTATGTATTTGTGTTAAAAGGCAGTAGCAGCATTCTGGATGAGCTGAAAGCAAAAGAGGCTGACCCCAACATTAGAGTAGTCAAGATGAGATGGAAAGGATGCAAAGAAATAACAGCAACTTTATGCCATAACAGTAGTGGGAGGGTTGTTAAAGGAGGGATGTGACTTTTTCTTTTTCTTTCTCATTACGTAGAAGTGCTGAGGTTAAACATGTAATTCTGTGTGGTGTTAGACTCACTCAGAGTTGCAGTGTCAAATTATGCCCTAGATTACAAGACACTTGTGAACAACATGCAATGCCAGGCTTCCCACTAATAAATATGAAAGAGATAACAGATGTTTTTCAGTGAAACGCAGTGACAAACACAGCTAAATTCAAATATTGTACAAAATTGGGAAAAATGATTTGTTACAAAAATGTAATAGATGTGATGATTTGTCAAATGCTACATATTTGGTGAATGGTACAAATTGGATGATTTATTTGAAGTTTTTAATTCTTTTTTTTTTTTTTTTTACATTACTAGTCATCTCTACAAATATGGGACATAATTCATGATTTATTAAAAATGTTACAATGATTGTGGTTAATACAAATAGGATTTGATTTGAAGATGTTAATAATTTACTACAAAAATGTTACAAAAGTGTCCCAATCTTTGTATACATACTTCGGGAGAGGCCTAACCTTTGGTTGCCTGAATTGGCGGAGCTCTGAGAGGGGGCCAGAATGATGCATGCAGCGATGGTGGAAATTTTTGGTCCGGAGCATGCACAGTTAGCCGCCATGTACGTACCCGCCTTCGTCTTTGCCTCTCCAGCCTCCTTGTCCCCTGCCACCCCAGCAACTGCAACGTTACAGTCTCCAGCAGCGCCTGCTCCAGAGGGGGCCCAAGGGGGCTCGCCACCTCCTGTTCCAGTTCCTGCTCCAGAGGGGGCCCAAGGGGGCTCGCCTCCTCCTGTTCCAGTTCCTTCTCCAGAGGGGGCCCAAGGGGGCTCGCCTCCTCCTGTTCCAGTTCCTGCTCCAGAGGGGGCCCAAGGGGGCTCGCCTCCTCCTGTTCCAGTTCCTGCTCCAGAGGGGGCCCAAGGGGACTCGCCTCCTCCTGTTCCAGTTCCTTCTCCAGAGGGGGCCCAAGGGGGCTCGCCTCCTCCTGTTCCAGTTCCATCTCAAGTGGGGGCCCAAGGGGGCTCGCCTCCTCCTGTTCCAGTTCCTTCTCCAGAGGGGGCCCAAGGGGGCTCGTCTCCTCCTGTTCCAGTTCCTTCTCCAGAGGGGGCCCAAGGGGGCTCGCCTCCTCCTGTTCCAGTTCCTTCTCCAGAGGGGGCCCAAGGGGGCTCGCCTCCTCCCGTTCCAGTTCCTGCTCCAGAGGGGGCCCAAGGGGGCTCGTCTCCTCCCGTTCCAGTTCCTTCTCCAGAGGGGGCCCAAGGGGGCTCGCCTCCTCCCGTTCCAGTTCCTGCTCCAGAGGGGGCCCAAGGGGGCTCGCCTCCTCCCGTTCCAGTTCCTTCTCCAGTGGGGGCCCAAGGGGGCTCGCCTCCTCCCGTTCCAGTTCCTTCTCCAGAGGGGGCCCAAGGGGGCTCGCCTCCTCCCGTTCCAGTTCCATCTCAAGTGGGGGCCCAAGGGGGCTCGCCTCCTCCTGTTCCAGTTCCTTCTCCAGAGGGGGCCCAAGGGGGCTCGCCTCCTCCTGTTCCAGTCCCTTCTCCAGAGGGGGCCCAAGGGGGCTCGCCTCCTCCCGTTCCAGTTCCTGCTCCAGAGGGGGCCCAAGGGGGCTCGTCTCCTCCTGTTCCAGTTCCTTCTCCAGAGGGGGCCCAAGGGGGCTCGCCTCCTCCCGTTCCAGTTCCTGCTCCAGAGGGGGCCCAAGGGGGCTCGCCTCCTCCCGTTCCAGTTCCTTCTCCAGTGGGGGCCCAAGGGGGCTCGCCTCCTCCCGTTCCAGTTCCTTCTCCAGAGGGGGCCCAAGGGGGCTCGCCTCCTCCTGTTCCAGTTCCATCTCAAGTGGGGGCCCAAGGGGGCTCGCCTCCTCCCGTTCCAGTTCCTTCTCCAGTGGGGGCCCAAGGGGGCTCGCCTCCTCCTGTTCCAGTTCCTTCTCCAGAGGGGGCCCAAGGGGGCTCGCCTCCTCCTGTTCCAGTTCCATCTCAAGTGGGGGCCCAAGGGGGCTCGCCTCCTCCTGTTCCAGTTCCTTCTCCAGAGGGGGCCCAAGGGGGCTCGCCTCCTCCTGTTCCAGTTCCTTCTCCAGAGGGGGCCCAAGGGGGCTCGCCTCCTCCTGTTCCAGTTCCATCTCAAGTGGGGGCCCAAGGGGGCTCGCCTCCTCCTGTTCCAGTTCCTTCTCCAGAGGGGGCCCAAGGGGGCTCGCCTCCTCCTGTTCCAGTTCCATCTCAAGTGGGGGCCCAAGGGGGCTCGCCTCCTCCTGTTCCAGTTCCTTCTCCAGAGGGGGCCCAAGGGGGCTCGCCTCCTCCTGTTCCAGTTCCTGCTCCAGTGGGACTCCTGGGTGGCTCGCCTCTGTATCCAGATCCTGCCCTGGGAGCGCTATCTCTGTTTTCTGTTTACTCTTCGGTTAGTTTAGTCTTGCTATTTCCTCACCTTTCCCCAGTCATCAGCTCCACTCCCTTCACCTGTTTTCAGCTATCCTCAGCTGCATTCATTCACTAATCACTCGCCACAGTATTTAAACTCCAGGTTGTCTCCATTCTTGGTCAGATCCTCTGTCGTTGTACCCGTGGTTTTCCCCGTCAGTCTTGTTCCTGCTCCTTCATAATGAACTGCTTTTTGTTATTTTCTGAGGTGTGTGTTGTTTTTACGAGTTTAGCTTTTTGGTATTCCCAGCTTGGATGTAATTTTCATTTCTATTAAAAAATAAACTGAGTTTTAAGTTACCTCCTGGCTCCTGCCCTGTATCTGCGGCTGGGTCCTCCTTCCTCATTTCTTTTTTTTCTCGCTTGATGTGACTTGACCATATGTAATCCAAGCTTACTTGTTGTTCTGCTTTTTTTTCTTTTCAAAATAAAAAGACTGTACACTGGAAAATGTGATCAACAAACACTTTATTGACAACGAATGATATTATTATTTTTTATTCTTACAAATATTTATGAGGAAAAGGTAATCCAGGTTTTGTCCTTTTATGCAAACTTTGTTAGTTTGAAACCTCATCTTGCTCACCCCGCTCCGGTCTTAAACATTTTGGGGAGAGGATTATTTTCTTCTTTCGCTTTACAGAAGGCATCTTCCAGTTTTTTTCCAAACCACTCGGCTCCGTTTTGAGATGTCGGCATTGTTCACAGGCTTGCAGGCTCTCTCAGGTTCAGGCACCAGGTCATCATAAAAGCGGTTACGCTGCAGTGTCACGCTCACTCGAAGCTCCTCTATCTGACCATGCTTGATTAGGGAGAGAAACCTCTCCAACAGAGCGTTGTATTTGTTGATTTTGTTTTTACAACAAGTTATTCCCTACCCATTGAGTATCGTTCTCATTTTAGCATTAAAATCATCCTCCAATGTTTGTCTGATGGAAGTCCCGAGAGATGATTCTTATTTTCTGAGGATTCCACAAGGTTCTTCCCAATTAAGGGCGCAAGAGCCGTTAAGATGGGGAAAATAAATTCCCCTCCGTGACATTTTAGAGCCAGCTGCTTGTGTTTTAAGCCAGTTCTTTTATCAACCAACAAACTGTTTTTCATCTTCAAAAGAATGAGGCACTTGTTTGGGTGTGAAGGGTTAAAACAGGAAAGAGACCGAGTTGAGTGTTGAGATAAACTGGTACAGAGAGAGTCAAAACAGGTGGGATGAAGCCTATGGTGGAAAAGTATCGGACCCAGGGAGATGGGGAGGAGTTTTCCTACACAAATAGAAGACTTCTGACTGGAGCAGAGATGGGGTACGAGGCTGATATCGGACCAAGGACCAATCAGGGAAAGCCAAGTCTAAACCACGGCTCAGACTGCCAACCCGATTGTCACTCACAGAGGGCTGCCCTGACAAAAGGTAAGCAGAGACCTTTTTATGGAGACCTAACTCTGCAAATTGACAAAGGAAAATTATACTGTGAGTGACTGATCGGCAGTGTTGGTCAAGTTACTTGAAAATAGTAATTAGCTACTGATTACTGATTACTTATCCAAGAAAGTAATCCACTTACTTTACTGATTACTTTTTTTTGGTTGCAGGAATGGGGGTCTTTCATTGATAATATTATTATTAGTATCGTTGTTATTAATAACTGCACTGCTAAGAACCATTGGGAGACGTGCTCGTTTCCTGCCGTTTACATAGCGACAGCGGCACTATTATAATTTTTGTTCTTACAATTTTTTTTCAGGGTGAGAAATACAATGTAAAATACAATGCGTGACAAAAGACCGAAAAGCGTGACTGTCATGCTCAATGCGTGAGACTTGAGAGCCCTGGTGTCGTATTCTCTCTCAAGGTTTCCTACAAATGACTTTCTCTGCGGTAGCTTGACACCGCCTTTGGTCGGTATTTTGTCTACGATATGTCGGAATGATTCAGAGTCTACAGTGGAAATGGGCAATATGTCCTCTACAATATAGACGGCGACTAGCTTCTTCAGTTCAGTGGCTCTAAGTCCTGTCGCTCCTCAGTCTATTTTCACCTGTTTAGCCGGAGAGGGGCCGTTGGTGGTTTGCCCGGTGGAATTGGATGTGGTAGGCGCAGCGGTCATGTCAGTGAGGGTATCCGGCGGTTTCTCAATGAGTTTCACATTCCTGTGCCGGCTTGCAAGGTGCTTGCTCAGACTTGAGGTGGAATTTTTCGCAGTAGATAAAAATTTTCTTCCCACGCAGAGTGTACAGCAGATGTTATTGACACTTTTTACCGAGTCAAACTCTAAATAATGTCGGTACTTCCAAGCATTAAACGCTGCATGGTCCTTCTCTCCATGTTATCTCTTGTTGATCTACTCACGCACTGAGAGCAGTGTTTCCCAACCGGGGGTACGCGTACCCCTAGTGGTATGCGGAGGTACTGTAGGGGGTACGCGGCACACGGGGAGTTTTTATTTTTTTTATTTTTTTTTATTTATTAAGGCGTCACACTTTTATGGAGGACTGTTTATGAAGGAGACTCCATTTTTGTGATGAATGTTACATGAGTTAGGCCTGTTAATGTATTCTTAAAAAGAAAGAGAAATGAGTTATGTTCATGTATTCTTAAAAAAAAGAGAAATGTTACTTGTTTAAGTTAGATAACAAAGGAAGATTATTTTGATTTAGTATTCATACTATTTTGGTTAATTATTTGTATTTCAAGAAAATGTTTTTTATTCTTATGTTGAATTCAACTGAGGTTAAAAAAAAGAGAGAGAAAGCCTGAGAATTTTATGTTCAAGTTAAGGATATTAAATAAAATGATTTTCATATAATAACCACTGTGTTGCTCTACTTTTGGAGAATCATCGCACGCGTTGTATGTGTGAGGGGGTACTCAGGCCAAAAAAGGTTGGGAAACACTGGTTTACAGTCCCCTACCTGAAGCAGAAAAGCAACAGCAGGTCCGAGTGGAGGTATAGTAACCCTCCAAAAGCAACAGGACCTGAGAATTGACTCTGTGTACAGTTTTACCCACAATCTTCGTAAAAAGTGAGTAAATGTTGGTTAATGAGGCGTAATGTTCCCAAGTAAAACATGTAACTTTTTAGCTCCAAAGCAATACTTCAGTAAAAAAATATTTCATTCATATATTATTTACATTTTGAGCCTAATATCCCTCGTCTTCCTTTGTGCATAAGTAATCGTGACTTGTTGTTGGACAGTACTTCTTGATAACATATCTAGCATAAAAGCACATACGTAATACGTAGCCTACTATTGTCGACTATGCCCCGTAGTGATGTGTCGGTCGCGAACGATCCGGCTCTTTGAAGTGAACGACAGGAACCGGCTCCACAATGGGAGCCGTTTTTTTTTTCTTTCAGTATCTCGCTGTCTCTCCGCCTCCCTGTTGTTGCGCTTGTGCTCTGCAAGTGCCACAGAGCCGACAGTTTTTTCCCCCACTCGTTTTTTTTTGCCCTTCGGTGCCTCGCTGTCTCTCCCCTCCCCCTCCCCCTCACTCTCCCTCTCCTTGCGCATTTTGCTCTGCTTCTGCCAGTGCTAGACGGAAAGCTTTTTCCTCGGTCGGTACCTTAATGTCTCCTCTGCCCTCATGTCAAGCGTGTGCTCCACACATCTGACCAATCACACGCAGCTTTCAATTGATAAGGTGACGGGAAACACTGATAAAAAGTTTGTCCACTTTTTTCCTTTCCTCTAATAGCACTGTATTTCATATTTGTATTGTGGCACCTTTTTTGTTATGAAGCTGCTTTGATACTTTTTCATATTGTGGTGGGTGTTTGTATTTATAACTGTTTAATTTATTTTAAGTTATTTTTGTGGAAGTGTTGCTATTTTGTGATAATTTAATTGGTTATAATAAAACTTTTATTTATAAAGCATTGTTATGCAGCATTTTTACTCATCATAAGTGCTTAACAATGTCAATAATGAAACAAAATGTTATAAAATTGGGTTTAAGCTATTAATTCATTAATAATGTAAATATATATATATGGGGAGCCGTTTGGGAGCCGAAAGAGCCGGCTCTCCACAGTAAGAAGAGCCATTAGAGCCGCATCTCGAAAAAGAGCCGAAAATCCCATCACTAATGCCCCGTTCATAGCTAAGCTGCAGTTTCCGAGGGGCCCTTGAAGGCAGCATTGATCCTGCCTGCTTGTCATCACAGGTGTCTCTCAGAGTGTCTCTGGGGGTCTCTCTCTCTCATTTGTGTAAAACGCCGCCGCGCGGCTGGCACGGGCGGATTTTGTGAGAGCACAGCGGATGATGACTGAGGCTTTTTAGTTTTTCCTCCGGTGAATACTTTCTAACCCATCCTCACACATTTCCCTGCATGGGAGAAGTTTCAGCTTCAACAATGAGCAGCTTAATGGCGCTTAAAGAACCTTTCGGTAAGTGGACTGTCCCGCGCGCTTTGCATGTTTGCGCACACGTTTAGGGTAACCAAACAAAAAAAAAAAAATCAAACTTTAGGTTTGAGTTAATGTGTGATCATTATTGTCTTTGTCTGATGGTATTTATATATTTTTAACGTGTTATTTTCGATTGGTCGAAATCCATTGTAGACCGTTAAAGTGAGGAGGAAATAATCTGATGATATTTGGTTCAACGCAACTAAGAAGTTTCCGCCATTAAAACAATTCCGTCATTGAGATACGTGGAAAATCCGCTGACTTTTTTATCTGGTCATTAGCCAGATGTGAGGGATCCGGTTCAGTGGTTTTTAGAAAGTGTGACTTTTTGGAGTCCTTTGAAATGGAAAAGAGTGTGAGCAACGGTGCAGCCATCCAACAAAGGGCAACGCGTTGCCTCACATGTTGCAGGGGACATTTAGGTGCTGTTTACACATACCCGGGTATTTTGATAAACGCATATTTTCTAACCTTCGTTTGCAAAAAAAAACTAGGTGCACACAGCCCCGTTTTAAAAAAAAAAAACACGTCTACATTGATCCGCATAAATACGCTATCAAGAGCTGTTAAATTAAGCCAAGCCTGACGGTGGCAGTGTTAGAACAATGAGAATTCCACACAAGCCAATCAGAAGCCTAATAGAGAACCGCTGACAGGAAGAACTTCCGGATCCTGTTCAAGAAGAAAGTATGGCGCCAGGCTCATGTGTGTGGACTGACAGCGAGACTGAGCTACTTTTACACGTTGCGCTGGACTATAAAACTGCTAAAGCCCTGAAAATTGTCTTTGTTGTTCAATACATTGTATGACTGTAATTTTCAAAATCACACAAGCGAGTATAACAACAGAAATGCTGCTAGTGCCTCCATGCTTGCCAGATAAACAATGGACGGAGAGAATGGCGTTTTCACGCTAGAATCCTGCCAACATGGTGGATAGGGGCGGGGCTCTGTACCATGACGACAACTCCTCATTCCATTCCCAAAACTCCGTTTTTGTCTCTTTCAACCAGTTTACACACAAACGCTAAACGGAGTTTTTAAAAAATCTCCACTTTTGCCGGAGTTTTTTTTTAGCTTCGTTTTCGGAGGAAAAAACTCCGTTTGTGCATAAACGAAAGGCACAAACGAAGGGAAAGGTCTTCGTTTATCAAAATACCCGGGTATGTGTAAACAGCACCTTAAGGACATGTAAGGCACTTTCTCACCCAGGTGTCTGAGAGTCGGTGGGCTGTTTCTTCAGTGGTCGCATGATTACAACCAGGGGTGATTTTAGGATCTGGTCTTTAGGGGTGCCCCAGCCCCCAGTGCTCACAGAGGCACATTATTTCTCACTAATTGAGGCGAACTAGTACATTTATAAATTTAAAAGCCGTATTAGTTTTGCTTTGAGTAGTGTTTCCCCTACAACATTCAATTTTGACCTCTTCATTTCAAAAGACTGTGGCTCGACAGGGATAAGAGAGCCTGAGACAAATATTGAAGATAACTCAACATTTATTTTGGGAGTAAAGACTTAAAACAAATCAGGGACCATGGTCTTCGGCCGGAAAAGGGTGGAATGCTCTCTCCGGGTCTTGAATGAGATCCTTCCCCAAGTGGAGGAGTTCAAGTATCTCGGGGTCTTGTTCACGAGTGAGGGACGAATGGAGCTGGAGATTGACAGACGGATCGGTGCGGCGTCTGCAGTGATGCGGGCTCTGCACCGGCCCGTCGTGGTGAAGAAGGAGCTGAGCCAGAAGGCCAAGCTCTCGATTTACCGCTCAATCTATGTTCCTACCCTCACCTATGGTCACGAGCTGTGGGTAGTGACCGAAAGAACGAGATCGCGAATACAAGCGGCCGAAATGAGTTTCCTCCGCATGGTGTCTGGGCTCTCCCTTAGAGATAGGGTGAGAAGCTCGGTCATCCGGGAGGGGCTCGGAGTAGAACCGCTGCTCCTCCGCATCCAGAGGAGTCAGATGAGGTGGCTCGGGCATCTGGTTAGGATGCCTCCTGGACGCCTCCCTGGTGAGGTGTTCCAGGCCCGTCCCACTGGGAGGAGGCCCCGGGGAAGACCCAGGACACGTTGGAGAGACTATGTTTCTCGGCTGGCCTGGGAACGCCTCGGGGTTCCCCCAGAAGAGCTGGAGGAAGTGGCCGGGGACAGGGACGTCTGGGTTTCTCTGCTCAAACTGCTGCCCCCCCGACCCGATCCCCGGACCAGCGGAAGATGATGGATGGTATTTTTCTGTTGCAGTATATACACACATATATATATATATATTTGTATATTGTTTTTGTTTGTTTGTTTGTTTGTTTGTTTTGCTGTAGCCATAGAATAGGTGGGTTTCACTTGACGTCACTTCCGTATTTTTCTAAGCGCGCGAACCCAGGTGGTGGGCAACCTGAGCTGGAGCCCATTGAAAACACTGTGTTTTGTCTGCCACTTTTTGCCCAAAATGCCTCAGTTTTGTGCCGTTTTTGGATGTTGCAATCGGTCTAACCGAGAGAAGGGAAAGGGTTACTATCGAGGACCGAAGGTAATCGCCCATAGAGGTGAGAAATGGAAAAAAAACTCACAGAACAACACCGCAAAAAGTGGATAGTTAACCTACGTTTACAGACTGGAGGAGCTGAATCTGCAAATGCTCGTGTCTGCGGTGACCACTTCGTCAAAGGTATGTGCGAAATCTAACTGTTCTGTAGTAGTGCAGTAAAGTATTATGTTGTTAAATGCCAATCTACAGTAATGTAATACGGACTACGTTTGGGCTTTGTTTTGAAGGCTGCCCCAGCGCGTTGTTAGCTACTGAGTCAGTGGACTGGGCTCCGACGGTCAAGCTGGGTTACCAAAACACAGAGCTAAGACACTGCCATCGGTGTTTCATGCGATCTCTGAGAGTGGTTGATCTAAACAAAACAAATTTGTCACAATCTTCACGTTTCAGTAGTATCCACGAAATGCTTAAGTGCTAACAGGGCACATTAGCTCCCAAGTTCTTGACAACAGAATCGCTCTCTCTCTCGGCCTTGTGCATTAGGCTAACAAAGACACAATGCATTTGGATCTCGGCTTTTTATCAAAACATGAATGCCAACATTCACAGCTCGGCATTCAACATGTTAAGTTCTGCTTTACTGCCCAGCCCTGCACTACACACTGCATTTTCCACTGGGATAATGCACCATAAACAAACTTACCCTGGCGAACACCAAAACACAATCATTCTGTAGACGTTTTACTCCGAGTTTGCTGATCCATCCGCTGTGGTAATAGTTGTATGCCTCCAAACTTTTGTGGGCCTTCATCTGTTGCCTGGTGTAGTAAGACGTCTGGAGAACCAGGTAGCTCGTTATGTCCACAGCCTCTATTTTCGGCAAATCGTTCCGGTTTTGCGAAAATTCGGACATTTTCATTAAGTATGTGTCACGCCCAATGTATTTCTCAACTATCGCCAAATACCTTTCCCTATGTGCCGGCTCCAAACCACTACAATATTCACTCATATCCATATTCTCCATGCTGTTGCTATGCTGTAGTCCAGCTTCCTGCCCACCAACTGAAATTCGCGCGCTCCCGTGATGACGTAACTGAAACCCTCCTATTGTGAAAGTAGTGGAAGCAAAGTGCAACATGTCAATATTTCCTTGTGGTGTGTGGGTGGGTTGACACAGGCCAAGTTGACGGGTTTTTACCTTATTTCCCACTTACAGTATACACTTGCTGTTATCTCTTATCCATTCTTTAACTTTTACTAAAGAGACGTCTGGGTCTCTCTGCTCAAGCTGCTGCCCCCGCGACCCGATCCCCGGAGAAGCGGAAGATGATGGATGGATGGATGGAGTTAAAACAAAAACAAATGCTAGAAAATAAATAAAATGGTCACTAAAATAATGCATCCTTGAGCAAAAAAAATGTGTTTTTGCGTAATATAATATTTTTTAAATGTGCTGAGCCACTAAAAATACCCTCGCCCCTGATTACAACATTAGCTCCAGAAGTTACTTTAACAAATGACATCAAAGCTTTCCAAGAGGAACTTTAGGCTTACTAACTACTGCTTATTCATAAGCATACATTCAGACCTTCTTTGCATTTCTGGGTCTCTTTTTCATATTGAGTAATAATTAACTTCACTGTTAATAAGGAGTAAACCTATAAATATCTGTTGGACTCAGGGATCCATCCAGTGTGTTTAGTGCATCCACCGATCGGCCATAACATTAAAACCACTGACGGGTGCATCCTGGGACTGGCTTTGTTTTCCCTTTTGGTCTGCAGAAATGTTTAGGTCGGTGTCGCCCACAGCATTACAGTATGGCAGCACCTCTCCCCTAAAGCTGAAAATCCATTTGCTGTTCTACCTCCCGTTCACATGAGCAACCGTCTGGGTTCTCAGCGTAACTGCTCACGTAGTTCCCTGTGTTGTTACCGGAGGGTTCACAGGGGGGCGCACCTGGTCACTCAGAGCGGAAGCTGCTGCTGACTTCACAGGATGTAAGCAGAAGCACTCTGATGAATGGTAACTATGGGGTTAACCGTAGGGGTTGGCAGAAGAATGACAGTGGTGGTACCGTAGACAGAATGTGAGCCCCTAACCCAAGCAGGGCGTGAGAAATTTAGGATACAAACATTGAAACATCAAAGGTTAGCTTACACACCCCCTACTGGTCACCTACATATTGAATAAATGTTCATTTCTGAGGATGTACACAGCCGATGCACCAAACGAAGCAGCCATGATAAGCACATGTTAACAGCGACTGTTTTAAGCTCAACAAGCAGCTTTCCAGAGTCGCAGCACTGAGCCTTGCAAAAACAGCTTAGGAAGGATTGGAAAATACTTCTTTTCGAGCTTTGCTGATAATGGAACCAGCTGTTCTCGGACACAGGTAACCTCTGGTTTGTTGGTCAGCACAGGTTATCAGAAGATGCACTCCGATTAAGTTTCAAATCCCAACCGTTTGTGCCATATTTCTTATTTTGTGTCGTGGCGAAACGTATCATTTGCTCAGTTTTACTTTCCAACACCGTGTGTTAGTTTGTGTGTTTGTTTGAACACACACGCGCATATTTCCTCAGCTCTCTGGAACTCACACTTGATCTTTCCAGCACAGTCGTTGGAAACTGCAGAACCATACTTGAACAGCTCCTCTCGGTTGGACTAACATGGTCATTTAGAGGTTAGTTGTGTGTTTTGGCTTCTCATATGACATTGCTGGTTCAAATATAGCAGATGAATTACTCCTGAGTAAGTTATGATAGATGAGAATACAGCTGATACAGTAATTGCACTTTACCTCAGTTGCTTTTTGTCAGCTTGATTTTCACTTTTGAAATAAACTCAATGGATCCCATTTAGTGTGTCATAATATGAAAAATGAGAATGAATTCAATGATACTAGCTATCCCTGCTGTAATCATGCCGACATCTTTTGGACGAGCTGCACTAGATCTTGTGATGTGGTAACCTGTAAAATGCATGTGAAAAGAAAAAAACATTGATTGTAGCATACTTTACAAATAACAGGAATTGGTATGTAGCTTTGTCGTGTTAGAGGAGGTGAAAAGCTTTTCCTGGGTGAGAGCATTTGGGGAAACTGATCATGTCGAGTTGGAAGCAAAGAGGTCTGTCTTTGGCCTCCAGAGAACACAAAACACTTTTTGAAATCTCTTTTTAATCTGCATCCCTGTGTGCATATGTGAACATACAGCCTACTTCTGTCTATTTCCAGCGACATGTTATCTGCAGAAAGCCATTTGCATTGTTTTTTTTTTTGTTGTTAACCTGTTGGTTAAAGCTGTTTCTATTTCAGTAAATTGCTATCTTACCCGGGGAGCATTGATCTCATGACTTGTGCATCTGCCTGTGAAACATCCTTCACATCCGACTATATCATTTCCTTTAGGTTTAGTTGCAACCAACTGTTTTTACTGCCTGTAGTTACCCAAACCACTTTCACAGGCATCCTGTGTTTGACACAGGATTATAAGCACATGTTTAGTCACAGTGTAGGTTAATGGCTGTTTGTCTGCAATCCTATATAATCCAAGCATACACCTTAGTTCCCTTAACTATAGTTCAACTGTAATTTAGAGCAGCTCTTGAGGAAAATCTATAAGCGATGATGAGCTATACTTTTAAGATGGTTGTTGTAACTTTACAGATTCTCTTTGTAAAATGATTGAATTTATTTCATTTAAGTGGACTCTATCTGAAAAAGATCATGCAGAAATGTGAAGTTATTAGTAATTATCATGCATTACATGGAGATTTGTTTCTGCACCAAAGCTGAGCAAAACCACAGCTTCATAGGCCAATGTGATGACACCGTGACACACAAACTGCTGAAAGCTGCTGGTTTGCATCTCTTTCACTGGCACTGGGGAGATAATCAGGTCTCAGTTTTTACACTAAGTTGAATCTTGTTCATTTACCAAACAAAACATAGGCAGGTTATAATGATAATATTTAGCTTTGTAGGGATTCTAATGGTCAACAAAGGTTTAGCAGATAATGAACCTTTCAGACAGACTTTCATGTGTGGGTTCATTCATATTTTTGGGTAACAAAATGCTTCCTTTTTTCTTGCTCTCGTTCCCATTCACACCCATGTCAGTTTGTCATTGGGCTTTTTGTTCTGTGAGTTAGTCTGTCCATAGAAGCATTCTGTGTTGCACAGATGTCCTGTCTGTACCTGAAGCAGGAAGAGACTGTCCTACACAAAAACTAATTGCTTGTTCAAAATATTCGCTACATATTCAAAACTATGCTAAAAGGGTGTGAAAGTAAGTCTGTAAAGGTTGGGTTGTCCTCCGTGCACGATCATTTGCTCATTCTGTGAGAGGTGAGGGGCTGATGCAACGTGGGCCTGTGCACGCTGTGGGAAAGCCTTGAACCAGTTTTCCACCACTTGCTTTAAATGCTGTTGTTGACCTACAAACATGTCAGTGAAGGGTAGTCCAATGACTTAGTTCTAGCTCGAGGTAGCCAAACTATTCAAGTTTTCAGGTTTCTGAATTGTAATATACTTTTTTGTCGTTCATGCTCCTAGGTTTTGCTGTAGCCTCTATACAGACACCCGCTCACATTATTAGCTGACAGCACGCAACGTTATGGAGGTTTACCTTTTTGAACAGTGATGAACAGTCCTCAGAAGGTGGCTGGAATGAAGGTGCAGGAAAACCTCAGAAGTTATGGGATGCATATTTTCTAGCAACACAATTTTCTGGAAAGGCTCGGTTTATCCCTTTAATCTATTCTAGCTATCTACAACTATTATTATGGTTAATGGTTAAAAAAAATTGATCAGATTTTATATGAACTACTAAACAATATTCACTATGCTTACCTGCCTCAGAAATTTCCGACTCAGACACACACATACTCCAATAAAAAATTTAAAAAATGTAAAAGCCGAAATGGACATCTACGTGGCCTGTAAACTTTTCTGAAGCTTTAGCTATTACAGGTATGTTTATGTGCATTGTGTTTCACTGTAACACAAGTCATCAGATGGGATCAATGAGCACAAGTCATGGCTTTGATCTCTATGCAAGTACCACGCTACAGACAAAGCCACCATTTCCAGAAGCATGGAGGAAGCCATGTGCTGTCCCTGTAAGCAACACGTTCATTCACACTTTCTTTTTACGGTTCTCTTAAAGAACACAATAAACAAAATCCGTGTGTATGGAAACTTTTAATATGGCAAACATACTCTCTCCACTTCGAGTAGTTTTATGTTGGTCTGTTTTGATAATGGCATTGCGTGTGTGTACATAGAACACACCATCTGGTATGTAACATGGAGCAGAATTTGTACAAGGTGTGTACGTGTGTGTCTTGCACTTCTTAGTCTAGACACTGTGGCCTGGGTCAGGTATTGGCACGCCATTCACCGCCACTCGTGTGGAAACGAGCTCATGACAAAGCAAGGGCCCACGAGGCTGCTGAGAAATTGCTTTATCCTTTCAGTGCAGACTTGGGTGGTCAAGACTGAGAAAAGCTGGGTTCACCTGCCTGGAATTATGGCCCCCAAGCAATGAATTATGATGTGGTTTATATTTCATCTCAAAGTTTATCCCCAGCATGCAGGTACATGTTTCTGCATTCCCAGGTTGGAAGAAACAATGCTCAACTGATCTCGGATTCGACTTACACTTGATAATTGGGTGCCTGACTCTAAGTCCTAATACTTGGTGCTCTACATTTGAATGGAAATGCCACCCAAGGGTGCAATGTTAAGTTATATACTAACGGTTTTGCATGTTTTATGTTAAATTAACTCGGTTGTTGATGTAGTATTTCTACCTGCCATTACTTGGAATTAATTTCAGTACTGTGCTTTTTGATAGTTTGAAGATGCATTAATCTGGCCTGAGCTGGGTAAGCCATCACCCTGAACATTTTCTTTTTGGTTTTGCTGATTAAGATGTGCGTGTACAATGTTTTGAACCCCATCATTAGATCCACGTGTCTGCTTATGGTAAGAGAAACCAATGTTTAGATTAACGAACACCTGGTAAACAAAGCTATACTTGGCAGAGACTATTTCTGTCTCTTCCAGTCACGGCTGTCCTTTAATCATCCTTATTTCTGTTATGTTCAGTTGATCTCAACCTTTTTGGTTGCAATCCTGTGGTCCTCCGCCAGAATTTGCTCAATAAAGTCTCTTTTTCAATATTGGCAAGCAATCTATAGATGTTTGTCTTTAGTTGTTTTTTTTCTTTTTTCTTTCATTCTTTGTTGGCATATGACCACCACCCTCATAAAGTTTGTCATTTTGTCCCATCCCTATCTGATAGAGAATTGTAGCTGCTCAGCAGTCCTGGCTCTTTATTGTAGCCATTGTAAATGTTTTCAGGCGGGGAAAGGTCTGGACTGCAGGCAGGTCAGTCCAGCAGCCGGACTCTTAGATAGATGCAGAATGTGGTTTAACTTTGTCCTGCTGAAATATGCAAGGCCTTCGCTGGAGAAGAGGTCGCCTGGAGGACGGGAGCAGATGTTGCTGTTTATACCTTTTTAGCACCTGCATAATTCTAGAGATGCAGGCTTTTAAACCGAGTGCTGCTTACAAACTAAACGGTCCCTCTTTGCTCCAGAGGTTACAGCATCCCTGATTTCCTAAAATAATTTCAATTTCTAAGTTCTCTGGCCACAGCAAAGAATTCCACTCTGCCTCAGTCCATTTTAAACGAGCTTTGGTCCAGAGGAGACGGCAGTGTTTCTGGATCATGTTCACATGTGGTTTCTTCTCTGGATGGCGGAGCTTTAACCTGCATCTGTGGATGTTACGCTGAGCTGTGGCTGTTAGGCTGAGCTGTGGCTGTTAGGCTGAGCTGTGGCTGTTAGGCTGAGCTGTGGCTGTTAGGCTGAGCTGTGGCTGTTAGGCTGAGCTGATGCTGTTGCGCTGAGCAGATGCTGTTACGCTGAGCTGATGCTGTTACGCTGAGCTGTGGCTGTTACGCTGAGCTGATGCTGTTACGCTGAGCTGTGGCTGTTACGCCGAGCTGATGCTGTTACGCCGAGCTGTGGCTGTTACGCCGAGCTGATGCTGTTACGCCGAGCTGATGCTGTTACGCCGAGCTGTGGCTGTTACGCCGAGCTGTGGCTGTTACGCTGAGTTTATGCTTTCGACGCATAGCCTCTGCAACCGTCAAATATGTCTGCGCGACCACACCCCCCGCGCAGAGGGTCTGCACCCGTCGTCGCGCACTAGGGGTGGAACGGTACAAAAAACTCACGGTTCGGTACGTATCTCGGTACGGACCCTACGGTTTGGTACATTTTCGGTACAGTGCCGAAGGAGGCGTGTAGCGAGGTTCGAGCACATGTAATAGATATCTGAATCCTGCCTCTTCTGCAGTGGAATATGGGCGCATAGCAGATGCGATGTAAATTCCAATTGCTTCGGTAATTTTTTTTTGCTCTGCATGTATTCGTATCCAGGGGTTGTTGTAATACATTTGGGAGACGTAATTGGTCGGGTCTTTTCATGGTTTTATGGAACGCATCTGACGGAGGTGTGTGGTGGTCGGTAGCTACGCCCCATGTCATGCTATCACGGCTGAAATGTTTCATCATACCACACAGACAGAACCGGCGCATGTTTAATAAGTTAAACTTACACGTTGTCTCCTTTGTCTGTGGCGCTCTGCTCTCCTTCCTTCATGAAACGAAGAAGTATCGCCTGCGCTTGATCCTGACTCTCTCTGTGAGCTCTTCCAGCCTCCATGTTAGACGCCTGATCTGATTGTCCATGATTAATATCACCATCATGCAGACCATGAACACGGTGAACCGCTCTCCATATGAGCTTCTTTGTGGTGTTTTTTCTTCTCTCTGGTTTTGTTTTGTTCTCTTTTGTTGTTGAATGTGGCGCTAAACGGCTAACGGCTAACACGTCACTGACGCGTCCCGACTCATGTGCGAATGCAGACTGAAACAGTTCCGCTGGGGAAGGATAGTTATCAGAACGAAATTCGAGTAGGACAGTTCTGATAACTGCGTTCTTATAACTACTCTGTCCGAAAGCGTATATCTCTACGGACCAATCAGAGCTTGCATGTGGCAGTGTTTAAATTGGTCCTGAAGGAAACTCTTGCAAAATAACAGTTCTGCGTTCAGAAAACTTCCGTACCGTGTGTATTCTGCGTGGAAATGCGCGTACCGAACCGTGACCCCCGAACCGTGACCCCCGTACCGTGACGGTTCGGTACGAATACATATACCGTGCCGGCTCTATCGCGCACCTCAAAAAAATCCTGACTACACGTCGGACGGACGCAAACCCACGCAGAGCTCAAGCGGAAGTGCGCAGACAAAAAGCAGCTGTGATTGGTCCTTGGTATGCCTTTCCGGTTGTCTGTGTGGTTGTTCCTGCGGCGCCGCCGAAGTTCTCGTCACCGCCCACAGAAATTCTCGCGAGTTCTCGAATACCTTTGGGGGGAAACTGCTGTGCGTCCCTAGAAATTCCAGACCGAGGGCGCAGATGCATAACAGCAAAACTGGTTTGCGACCAGACCCAAGCGACAATTGATGTACGCAGTTGCAGAAGTCTAATTTGCCCTTTAGGCTGAGCTGTCGCTGTTACGCCGAGCTGTGGATGTTACGCCGAGCTGTGTATGTTACACCGAGCTGTGGCTGTTACGGTGAGCTGTGGCTATTACGGTGAGCTGTGGATGTTACGCTGAGCTGTGGCTGTTACGGTGAGCTGTGGCTGTTACGCCGAGCTGTGTATGTAACGCCGAGCTGTGTATGTTACGCCGAGCTGTGGCTGTTACGCCGAGCTGTGGCTGTTACGCCGAGCTGTGGCTGTTACGCCGAGCTGTGGCTGTTACGCCGAGCTGTGTATGTAACGCCGAGCTGTGGCTGTTACGCCGAGCTGTGGCTGTTATGCTGAGCTGTGTTCACAGACGAGGATTTCTGGAAGTGTTCCTGAGCCCATGCAGGGATTTTCATGGCAGAATGGGGTCTGTTTTTAATGCAGTGGAGCCTGAGGACCCAAAGATGCTGATATTGATTTTCAGCTATGTCTCTTGAGCACATAGATGTCTCCAGATTCTCTGAATTGTGTGATGGTATTATGGTATCAAAGTTTTTGCAGTTTTATGTTAAAGAACAACATTCTTAAATAATTTTACAATCTGTTTAACCTCTCTCCATCTAAGACTCTGCCTCTTTAAGGTGCTCTTTTTAAAACCAAACATGTCATGACCTGTCAGTTCAGTTAAATAACACTTTATTACTGTAGTATAAATATTGAAATATGTAACAAAATAAAAATAATGAATGAATAAAAATCTGTTGACAAACTTTTGGAAAGTTAAAGTGTGGCAGAGAGACGTGTGATTTTAAAATCTTCAGAGATCATCATGAGTAGTTTGGGGTGTTTTTATGGCTTAGCAACAACATTAGCTGATGATGTCACACGCCGCATCAGCAGGTAACACAGGTGAACTCTCTCAGTACACAGCGTAGACGGACATTTACAGCCAACAGTCCAACATCTGGCATGTTGTTCCTCCTCCTTTACTGTTACTTTTCCGTCTGCAGTCTCTGTCTGTCAGTGTTTGAGTCATTCCTGAAGTCTGTTAAACAAATTTCAACCAACGTAGGCATCACGTCCCTCCTGCTCCTCTTTTTCTTAGTTCCATTTACTTTTCCAGCCTTTTGTTGCCCATGTCCCAACTTTTTTTTATTAAAATAGTAAAACTTTCAACATTTGATATTTTCTATGGTATTTTGTGAACATCTTTTATGAGAATTGTTTTATTTCCATTATTCACAGCATCCAACCTTTTTTTTTTTTTTTTTTTTTTTTTTTTTTGGAATTGAGTTTGCAAATGAAAGTAGACAAAAGACTAAAGCTTTTAGCTTAACCATTGTGACGTTTAAAGTCATGATATACCACTTTGAATCAATTATGAAGATAACTGTCAAAAGCCAAGTAATATGTTGTTTCTTTATTGTCTTTGGACAAAAGTCTTTCACAAAGTATTTAGCTCATTGCTTAGCCTGTAGCGTTGTTCATGTCTGAAAAGCATTTGATCATTAGAATCGGTCCTTAAATATATTTGGGTTTGGTGTAATGTGTCTTTAAATGAAATGATATTGTAGAGTAAATGTAATACAAAGCCTTGCTGCAGTCCATTCTTTTTCTTTTTTTTAATATATGTATTGAGCTGACAAAGCAGCTGCTGCCCATTTTTCTGAATCACTCAGAATATAGAGATTACTTGGGGGGGGGGGGGCGGTGTTGTCAGGATGTGACATTAGAAAAGAAAATAAGTTGTTTCGTTATAGTAACTTTCTCACAAACCTGCCTAAAATAACATCAAGGTATTTTTCCCTTGAGCTGTCACCTCACTGTGGTGGGGGGGTTTGCGTGCCCCAATGAATCTGGGAGCTATGTTGTCTGGGGCTTTAAGCCCCTGGTAGGGTCACCCATGGCAAACAGATCCTAGATGAGGGACCAGACAAAGAACAGCTCACAAAACCCCTATGATGAATAATATTTTTGGACACCGTGTTCCCTTGCCCGGACGTGGGTCACCGGGGCCTCCCCCTGGAGCCAGGCTGTGCCCGTGGGGCTCGGTCGGGCACAGCCCGAAGAAACGGCACGGGTCCCTCTTCCGACAGGCTCACCACCCGTGGGAGGGGCCATGGGGGTCGGGTGCAGTGTGAGCTGGGCGGCAGCCGAAGGCGGGGACCTTGGCGGTCTGATCCTCGGCTACTGAAGCTGGCTCTTGGGACGTGGAACGTCACCTCTCTGCTGGGGAAGGAGCCTGAGCTGGTGCGCGAGGCTGAGCGGTTCCGGCTAGATATAGTCGGACTCACCTCGACGCATGGCTTGGGCTCCGGAACCAGCCTCCTCGAGAGGGGTTGGACTCTCTTCCACTCTGGAGTTGCCCTCGGTGAGAGGCATAGAGCAGATGTGGGCATACTTATTGCCCCCCGGCTGTGCGCCTGTACATTGGGGTTCACCCCGGTAGACGAGAGGGTAGCCTCCCTCCGTCTTAGGGTGGGGGGACGGGTCCTGACTGTTGTTTGTGCTTATGCGCCGAACGGCAGTTCAGAGTACCCACCCTTTTTGGAGTCCCTGGTGGAGGCACTGGAGAGTGCTCCTCCGGGAGACTCCCTCGTCCTGCTGGGGGACTTCAATGCTCACGTGGGCAATGACAGTGAGACCTGGAGGCGCGTGATTGGGAGGAACGGCCCCCCCCGATCTGAATCAGAGTGGTGTTTTGTTGTTGGTCTTCTGTGCTCGTCACGGACTGTCCATAAAGAACACCATGTTCAGGCATAAGGGTGTCCATATGTGCACTTGGCACCAGGACACCCTAGGCCGCAGCTTGATGATCGACTTTGTGGTTGTATCGTCGGACTTGCGGCCGTATGTCCTGGACACTCGGGTGAAGAGAGGGGCGGAGCTGTCAACTGATCACCACCTGGTGGTGAGTTGGCTCCGCTGGTGGGGGAGGAAGCCGGTCAGACCTGGCAGGCCCAAACGTATTGTGAGGGTCTGTTGGGAACGGCTGGCGGAATCCCCTGTAAGGAGGAGTTTCAACTCCCACCTCCGGCAGAGCTTCAACCATGTCCCAGGGGAGGTGGGGGACATTGAGCCTGAATGGGCCATGTTCCGTGCCTCCATTGTTGAGGCGGCCGACCGGAGCTGTGGCCGTAAGGTGGTCGGTGCCTGTCGTGGCGGCAATCCTCGAACCCGCTGGTGGACCCCAATGGTGAGGGAAGCCGTCAAGCTGAAGAAGGAGTCCTATCGGGCCTTTTTGGCCAGTGGGACTCTGGAAACAGCTGATGGGTACCGACAGGCCAAGCGGAACGCAGCCTCGACGGTTGCTGAGGCAAAAACTCGGGCTTGGGAGGAGTTCGGGGAGGCCATGGAGAACGACTTCCGGACGGCCTCGAGGAGATTCTGGTCCACCATCCGGCGGCTCAGGGGGGGGAAAGCGGTGCACCGTCAACACCGTGTATGGTGAGGGCGGGGCTCTGCTGACTTCAACTAGGGACGTCGTGAGTCGGTGGGGGGAATACTTCGAGGGCCTCCTCAATCCTACCGACACGCCTTCCGATGAGGAAGCAGAGTTGGGGAGCTCGGACGTGGGACCTCCCATTTCTGGGGCTGAGGTTGCCGAGGTGGTCAAAAAACTCCTCGGTGGCAAGGCCCCGGGGGTGGATGAGGTCCGTCCTGAGTTCCTCAAGGCTCTGGATGTTGTGGGGCTGTCTTGGTTGACACGCCTCTGCAGCATCGCGTGGACATCGGGGGCAGTGCCTCTGGACTGGCACTGGCAGATCGGGGTGGTGGTCCCCCTCTTTAAAAAGGGGGACCGAAGGTTGTGTTCCAACTATAGGGGGATCACACTCCTCAGCCTCCCTGGCAAGGTCTTTTCGGGGGTACTGGAGAGGAGGATCCGCCGGATAGTCGAATCTCGGATTCAGGAGATGCAGTGTGGTTTTCGTCCTGGCCGTGGAACAGTGGACCAGCTCTATACCCTCAGCAGGATCCTGGAGGGAGCATGGGAGTTCGCCCAACCGGTCTACATGTGTTTTGTGGACTTGGAGAAGGCGTTCGACCGTGTCCCTCGGGGACTCTTGTGGGGGGTGCTCCGGGAGTATGGAGTGCCGGACTCCTTGATATGGGCTGTTCGGTCTCTGTATGACCGGTGTCAGAGTTTGGTCCGCATTGCCGGCAGTAAGTCGGACATGTTTCCTGTGAGGGTTGGACTCCGTCAGGGCTGCCCTTTGTCACCGATTCTGTTCATAATTTTTATGGACAGAATTTCTAGGCGCAGCCAGGGCATTGAGGGGTCCGGTTTGGCGACCTCAGAATCGGGTCTCTGCTTTTTGCGGACGATGTGGTTCTGTTGGCGTCGTCGGGCCGTGACCTTCAGCTCTCACTGGAGCGGTTCGCAGCCGAGTGTGAAGCGGCTGGGATGAGAATCAGCACCTCCAAATCCGAGACCATGGTCCTCGGCCGGAAAAGGGTGGAATGCTCTCTCCGGGTCAGGAATGAGATCCTTCCCCAAGTGGAGGAGTTCAAGTGTCTCGGGGTCTTGTTCACGAGTGAGGGACGAATGGAGCAGGAGGTTGACAGGCGGATCGGTGCGGCGTCTGCAGTGATGTGGGCTCTGCTCCGGCCCGTCGTGGTGAAGAAGGAGCTGAGCCAGAAGGCGAAGCTCTCGATTTACCGGTCAATCTATGTTCCTACCCTCACCTATGGTCACAAGCTGTGGGTAGTGACCGAAAGAACGAGATCGCGAATACAAGCGGCCGAAATGAGTTTCCTCCGCAGGGTGTCTGGGCTCTCCCTTAGAGATAGGGTGAGAAGCTCGGTCATCCGGGAGGGGCTCGGAGTAGAACCGCTGCTCCTCCGCATCCAGAGGAGTCAGATGAGGTGGCTCGGGCATCTGGTTAGGATGCCTCCTGGACGCCTCCCTGGTGAGGTGTTCCGGGCCCGTCCCACTGGGAGGAGGCCCCGGGGAAGACCCAGGACACGTTGGAGAGACTATGTTTCTCGGCTGGCCTGGGAACGCCTCGGGGTCCCCCCAGAAGAGCTGGAGGAAGTGGCCGGGGACAGGGACGTCTGGGTTTCTCTGCTCAAGCTGCTGCCCCCGCGACCCGATCCCCGGACCAGCGGTGGATAATGGATGGTATTTTTCTGTTGCAGTAAATACGCACACACACATATATATATATATATATATATATATATATGTGTGTGTGTATGTGTATATATGTATATATATGTATGTGTATATATATATATATATATATATATATATATGTGTGTGTATATGTATGTCTATATATATATATATATATATATATATATATATATATATATATATATATATGTGTGTGTATATTGTTTTTGTTTGTTTGTTTGTTTGTTTTGCTGTAGCCATAGAATTGTGAAAGTAGTGGAAGCAAAGTGCAACATGTCAATATTTCCTTGTGGTGTGTGGGTGGGTTGACACAGGCCAAGTTGACGGGTTTTTACCTTATTTCCCACTTACAGTATACACTTGCTGTTATCTCTTATCCATTCTTTAACTTTTACTATTTTGTTCTCTTGTATATTATTTAGATCTTTTTATATTTTTTGTGTATCCAAAGACAAGGGCTCCTGAAGTAAATTTCATTTTGCCTGCATAGTGACAATAAAGATTCTTGATTTATAAGTGTTGGTGTTAACTCCAAAAATAGAAATCCGCCATCACTTCTAAAGATGACAAAAATTCCTCCAGAAATGTAGAAGTACTGGTCGACATGGAATCAGGCAACGTATACCTAAAGATTGATAAAAGTTCAATCTTTTTTTTTTTTTTTTTTTTTTTTTTTTTGATTCAGCATTTTTAAGTTGGAAAATTCTAATTAGATGAAAATTCTATGGATTTAACTTATTAATAGCAAGGACCTGACGGCCACAGGAACCCTTACCTGAGCTTTTTGTCATTATGTCAGTTACCACTTCTTTCTGCTTTGAGATGGGACACTCCAAATTCTTTCTGCCATGTCCCCCTTAGATGTTCTCAGTCACCTCTTCAGGGGTTTTAGAGAGGGGTGACCTTTTAAAGTGACTATATTAAAACTATTTGTCAATGAATCTATATATACTCTCTCCACTTAATGAGAAAACATTCTAGTCAGCACCTTGCCCCCTCAGACCACTTCTTCATAGGTTTGTTGATGGCTGGGTGATACTTTACAAGATGTCAATCTCCTCTGGACATAAGGCACACCAAGTTGTGGTTAAACATTTATTTTTTTATTTTTTTATTTTTTCAACAGCAGTACAAGTCTTTGAATTTGTCACTCAGTGCAACACGGTGGTGTTCAATGATGGGTTTTGATAGTTTTGGACAACCATGGACCTCTGACACACAAACACAGTAAAGTTTGTTTCAGTAATGTTGTCAAAAGAATTGATGGAAATAGTTTTCACCTGTAGTCTGAGATTTTTGAGTCTGTTTGATTAGATTTAGCTTGATTTTTACTGTAGGCCTCTGTTCATACAACATATAGGAATGAGAGAAAACGAGACAAAAGATGATGGAAATGTAATGAAATTTCCATCTTTTGATGCACTTTATCACCGAACAGAATGGACACAGAATGGTTTCCCTCTGTGACCAACACACCACTGCACGCTGCACCTGGAGAGCTTCATGTCAGAAACACCTGATCACTTAATCCTGATTCTACTGATCCCATGCAAATGGAAGTTTCCATCCTCATGGAGTGTAACCCAAGAAAGGCCAGAGCGGGTCTTTATTCAGAACCCTTTGGATACAATGGCTTTACAGTGACGTAGATAGAAGGCCCACATTGCCTGTCCAAGTTTTTTCTGGAGCTGAAAAGCTGCCTTTGTGATACTCTTCTAACTCATCCATGAATGTCCTTGTTTAAAAATGTTCCTTTAAGGTCTAAAGACACTTGATTTGTGAGTTTTTCTGTTTGTGCTGAACAATCTGTCCATTGTTTTTCTCTTGGAGCTGCTTTCTCTTTTGCCTTTGGTAAATACACCTGAAATCTCACTTCACACTTTTTATTTGGCAGGACCAACATGGCTTCATTTATTATTATTTTAAAAATGGAATGGAGCCTTTGTTGTCATTGAATTTGCAGTACGCTGAAATCAGAAGTACTACTTGTTGTCGATGCATTAAGGTGAAAAGAAACGATACAAAAATAACTTGACAGACATAATAAACAGATAACATGAAAATGGCATGAAATAGAAATATATTTACAAATATAAAGTGTCCCAGTAAGAGATGATATAGCACATGTGGTGTTAGTGTTTCAGCTAGGTTAGAGAGTGGAAAAGTCCTCCAATATGACATTTGACCTCCTTTTAAGTTGCTGCGTAGTTCCACTGCCCACATTGGTGTAGACTAAGTCCTACTCGTAAAGCTGGCTCTGTTCCTGGGCTGGAGGAAGTGGCTTTCCTCTGCATCTTAGCGGTTCATACTTTGACATTTCGTAGGAGGTTGGTGGAAATGAGTAGATGTGACATCATTGTTCATAATATTGTGACATCCTCTTCTTGCTTTAACAGACAGAATCAGCTCTGAGCCTGTGGAAGACATGGACACCACCAGCTTTGTGGCAGAATTTGTAAGAAAGCTCTTCTTTATCCACTCCTCTAGCCATGTGTTAGTTTAAATGTCTTGACTTTCCATCTGTCCAGTTAGTTTTTTGCTCATTGTGATCATTAGAAAGTCTTGCACAGTCTACTGTAATCTGCTAAGAAATGTCCCATAACTGAACACAGACTTGTTATTGCTAGCGCCCAAGGGCTCGTCAAGGAGCAAGTTGCAGCAAGCTGCTCTGTCTTTGCACACAAGTCATTTTCTTCTTCAGTTGCAAACTCAGTCTTATGATCAGACAGAATATAAAGCCTCCAAAAGGGGTTCATATGATACTATCATGTTTGCCTTTGTCTCTCCCACAGTCCTTGGAGGCCAATTATCCAGTGCAAGTCACAGATCCTCACGGTAAACACGGAGTCCTACCACTGTGCTTCATTCTACAAAGCATGTGTGAACTCTTTGTGTCAACATTCATACATACTGTAAATTCTCATGTAAACACTGTTCTGTAAAACGACTGCAATGTGGCTTTCACAAGCAAACAGAGGTGTGGTGGATAAAAACCTTAGCAAGCGGAATTAGTTGGAGCAGAATAGGATATCTGACATGTCATTTATTCAGTCTGTAGGTTTCAAATTTTCTGTTAAAATAATTAATAATTGTATTTTCATTTCTCTAATTGGTTTAAATACTTTTTCAATTGTCTTTCAAGTACTTTTTTTTTTTTTAAGAGCTAATGCTGAATTCAGTTAATCCAGAAAAGCAATTTTCTGTCTGATGAAGCCTGACTGACGAGCTGAGCTGATTTAATGCATCTCATGCACCTTCACTTCACTCAGAAGCACATGTTGCCACATCACTCAGAATCAGAATCAGAAAAAACTTTATTTATCCCCGAAGGGTAATTAGAAGGGCTAAGAGCGGTACATTAAAAGAAGATCAAGAAAATGGAATCACAAAGAAAAAGAAAATAAAAGCACAAAAGGGGGTGACAAAAAATAAATAAATAAAATATTTAGCAAATAAATAAAAAAAATAGGGCGTTGTTAAAATTAAAATGACAATGTGATTAAAGTGACATTTTGGTGACATTGATTGGTGTCATCTGTGAAAGTTCAGCAGCAGAATGGGATGGTGGGGGGGTTGAAATAGAAACACGTTTATACTGAATGAGGAGTTGCTTTTATTCTCATTGTGCTGTGTATAGTGACAATAAAGGCATTCTATTCTATTCTATAATAGTCTTCCGCTGACCAATGAAGCGCAATCGGTGTACAGAAACACCGATTCCCTCATGTCTACCTGTTTTCTCTAATCGCATACACTAGCCTGTCAGTCAAGGTCACGTTTTTATTGAAAGAAAGAAAAAAAGAGTATAATACCAATTACAATGAGCTAATGAAGGGCTTTGAGTTAAATATTCCAGCTGATTGTGTTGAGCTTCATTGATGTTTGCTTTACAGTAATCTGCTAACAGGAAGGCTGATACTACCAATAAAAAGAAATGATGGAAAACTATTCCTGTTACAGCAGCAAGTCAACAGTCTGTTTAGGACGGATCTAACATCTGAAATCCAAGTGAACACAAACGGAACAGATGAAACAAACTAAGCTGTGGATGTGTTCGTTACCCTCATTTAAACCTGGTTTTCTTCACTGCTACAGTCAATTCAAACATCGCAGTTTTTGGGGGGGGGGGGGTTTTCTCTACCAGCTGAATTTGCTTGAGAGAAATGTGTCTCCAGCAGATGCTGTGACGCTTCACCTGAGCTCCATGCCCTCTGGATACATGAGCCCCTCCTCAGAGGACAGGATAAGACAGGTCAGTAGAACAGCGTTTAATGCTTACTTTATCACCGGTTGTTGTCAAAGCGGGAACAGCACTGATTTAATGAGAAACAACTTTCTTTTGGGTTTTTTTGTCCCCCAAAACATGACAGCCAACCATATAACTGCAATTACCATCACGATATAGATGTCTTGATGAGGATCTGGCACAGCAGCAGTGTGTGATTGCTCTTTAGTTTAACTTGTGAGCATACAGGATGTGGTTTTGTTCCTCTGCGCAGCTGTGAGCATTACTAATAACCAAGCAGGAACAGAAAGGCAGCTAATGGCTGCTGTGTTGAAAATAAGCCCACAGTACAAGGGAAATGGAAGAGAATTTTACTATGTCAGTGTGTCTATTCTTTACTGATTAAATGTTCACATATCCACAGTGGCAGGTTCTTGGTGTATTGTAGTGTGCCGCATGATTCATGTTGAGACATGTTTCAGTGTTGGAGCTGTGAAAAATCATCACATCTCAGAATTTGGGCACGTCACTTAAAGCTTAAAACTATCTTTCTGACTCATTTTGAGTCAGAAAGATAGAGGTGTCTAACCCAGATTGGGGATTTTCAGAACAGATGTAAATACATACAGAGATTATGTGACACTTTGATTGCACTCAGGTGGACCTTATTTAACTCATTTTGTGAGTTCTGACGGTAACTTTTGTCACCAGATCTTATTTCGGGGTGTCATAACAAAGGGTGAGAATACATATTCACACATATTATATTGTTATTAGGATTGCCAAGGACTGTGCTGCTGTAAATATGCAGCTTGCTAAAGCCACAACTCCAGAGAGAAACACGCCGATCAAACCCAATTCCACCACAGGTCCAGGTCCTCACCACTCTTGGATTTTTGGCCACTGGAACCTTTCAGAGGGAGATTGGAGACAGATCGGGGGTGTCCCAGTCCTCTGTGAGTCGTGCGCTCCCCTTGGTCATCAAAACTCTCATCAGTTTATCACCCATGGTACATCAGATTCCCATACACCGCTGTCCAGCAAGTACAAATTAAGAGGGACTTTCATGCCGTGGCTGGACTGCCAAACATAATCGGAGCACGAGACACATATACGCATCAAAGCACCCGTGAGCTGAAGGCCAGGTGGGTGTGTCTCCATACAGCGAAGGAATGCCAAATTTTCCCAATATTGCCATGAATGAGAGTCTCCCACTACCTCAACCAGCCCAGGCAGACAACATGCCAGAAGACCCCCCTCATGGACCGCCCCATCAAAGTGCCATCATGATGAGGCAACAACTGATTGCACGGCTTTAGTTGCAGTCATCGAGCACCTGGCCATGGCGAGACGTTTTTTTTAAGCCATTTTCATATCAAACCATTTCTTCTTTATTTCAGTGACATTGTGATGTACAGGACACGGAATTAACAGCACTTTAATAACTTCCCATTTCTTGGCTTTAGCAGGTCCTGTAATTCCACTGCTGACTGCTAAAAATGACAGATTTTTCTTTCTGGATCTCTGAAAGCAGAACTTCCTGGCACAGGAGCGAGGAAGCACTGCCTTATATGGTATCATTTTGGGCGTGGAGTATGCAAATCTACTATCCTCGTGCACGTGCACTTAAATACGCACAGGTGGCATTCATCATTTACGCAGGTCGTTTACACACTTTTTCCGAAGTTAAGAGCGTTTGTTGAATCTGACGTGGCGTGATCGTACGAGACCTTTGTACGAAAAAAGTGAGAGAAATTTAGAATAAAAATACGAAAATGTTCTTGCATGAGGCCCATTGCATCTACATGTCCCCCTTTAGGTCAGATTTGGCAAACAGTTGTTAGAATCAAACATTGAGAAAGCATTATTGAAAAAAAAAATGTTAAAAATATTGGTCATATCAAACAGGTTTATATAGTCTTTATATCAGTGCCATGAAATGTAAGGCAAGGCAAGGCATCTTTATTTATATAGCGCATTTCATACCACAGGCAACTCAATGTGCTTTAAATAAAGACAAGGCATTTAAAAACAAGCAATTTAAAGAGAATAAAAGAAATAGAATAAAAATGAAAACGCAGTTAAAACCAATCAAAGAAGAAGGGAAAAAAGAAAAATATAAACTTAACCATAACCACACCGAAAGATAAATGTTTTTAACCTGGATTTAAAAGTGCTCACAGTTGGGGCTGATTTCAGTTCTGCTGGTAGTTTGTTCCAGTTGTGTGCAGCATAACAGCTAAAAGCTGCTTCACCGGTTCCAGTCTGAACTCTGGGCTCCACTATCTGACCTGAGTCAGCAGATCTCAGAGCTCTGCTGGGTTTATACTCTGCTAGCATGTCATTCATGTATTCTGGACCTAAACCATTCTGTGATTTGTAGACGAGCAGGAGAACTTTAAAATCTATTCTGTATCTGACCGGGAGCCAATGTAAAGACTTGAGAACTGGGGTGATGTGATCTGATCTGATGTAGTATTATTATTATTTGACCTATTTTATGTCAGTTTCAGTTTTTAATGTGCTGTTGTTTATTTGAATTGTGATTTGTATTGAAATGAATTGGATTCTAATTGGCCTGAATTATTATTATTATTATTATTATTATTATTATTTTTCTTTTTTTGGTATGTTTGGGGAATCATTCAAGCTAATGTAATATTTTCAATTTTTCTTGCTGTAGCCGGTTGAAGATGTGGAAGAATGCACTTGCCCAAGTTCCACTTCACCAGGTAAATCAGATCCTTTAGTGTCAGGGAAATAGTATAAAAGGAGGAAATTGAAATTCTTCAGTTTGTACTCTCTCTTGAGT